>NW_028301578.1:14165000-14465000 GCF_042242905.1 Orbicella faveolata | reverse complement strand
GGGCTAGTCGGTCCTAGACTCTTACCCTGCCCGGCCCCAACTGGATATAACAGCCGTCTCTCTTCAAACAATCTAGCTCAAACTCACTTCAGTCGTAAAAACGCACATATAGTCTCCTTCGTAACGTTTCGTAAGCGTTGCGTGATTTGCTGCGAAGGAGACTAAACATTTATCATTTATGAGGAAACTAAAAAAGCCTTCATAGTACCGCTGGTCAGAGTGAGCGAGTGATGTTGAAAATCCTCTTGAAAGAAAATGGACGAATGAAATGCACTCCCTGAGGCGGAAAGCTTATTTAGAAACCGGTTTGAATGTGATAAGATTTATATTTCAATATTGAGAAAAATGTCTTTTATATCAGTCCGTGCAAGATCCATGCCGCAATATTTCAATCACGAGGCATCGTTTTCAGGGAAACATAAGGAAAATCCATTTCACAAAACAAAAAATCCACAGGTAGGAACCAGAAGGCTTGTTATTGATGACTACGATATTATCATGTTAATAGCCTTTATATAGGTGTTTATTTAGGTCAATTACAATGTTGCGCCTGTGTTCTCTCACATTTTCGTGGCCGGTGGCGTTAATTTAATTCTCGGATTCCCGGCGTTGATTTCATGGCCTCTTAGGACGTGGAGGGCACCCGTCTGGTGGGGTAGGCAGGGTAGGGGGAGGTCATGATTCTGATCTGGGGTAAGAGGTTACAATCACTGTTATTTTAGACAATTAATAAAATGAAACTGTGGCAAAGGCAAATGGCCTCTCGTGGTTACATTTGTGCATTTCCTAAAATGGTTCAAGCTTCAAGTTTAAAGAGGCTACAATCCCGGCCAAAAGTAGTTGGGACACTTGAGCTGTATCACGTATCCCCCTTCCCCCCTAATCAATGTTGGAAAATATCGCGTTTTCTCCAACAAAAAAGGGAAAAATCACCTGATTATCAACATTGAAAGTGGGGGGAGGGGAGAACTTGCTTCGTGTCCCAAGTCTTTTGTCTGGGATTGTCTGAAAGAAGAATTTAAAGAATGTCACACCACTTGCTCTAACAAAGCTTGGAGAAGAGGGGAGTTGTAACGTCTCGCGGGTACAGCTAATGAGCGCTACTAAAGAGGAACAACATACAACAACAAGTTTTACCTGGTCGGGCACTAAGAAACGTAAAGTCATCTTTCTAAATGACCTTCTACGGTGGGCGATTGGTAAGTCCGTGGCATGACCTTCTGTTGCCTCTTGAGGGGCAAACGGCCCACTTGCTTGCCCGTAAAATGCAACTTTACACAAGATGTTGTTGGACTCTTTGAGAGAAGATTTTGGGAGGGTGTTAAATTGTTATTCACTGTTTTCCATGCCTCGTGAAAAAGATTGTGCACGAAGGTTTAAGTGCTTTTTGAAGTCCCCACTATCCTACAGTTAAATAATGTTTGAAAAGAATATATTCCTGTCCCCAGTCCTCCACTCCCGTTCAAAGAATTGAAAGTGGGGACCCCCATCCACAGTATACTTCATAAGCAAGAGAAATTTTTACTCTTACCCACAATCCTTTACTCATTAAAACTTCCATTAGACCCTTTTGTTTAAATCAAAATTCTAACACTGCTCCAATGCTTGGAGGAATACAGGAAAAGAAATTGTTTTTCTTTCATGCTTGAAGTAATTTCATTTTTGCTCCCCCAAGCTTTCGTGCTAAGTTAGAATTGTAAGATATATTGAAAATGACTTATTGGAAGTTCCACTGTGAAGGATTGTGGGGGTAGAACTTCCCCTTCCCCGTTGGAAGTAGATGGATGGGAGATATGGATGGGGCCCCCACTTTCCATTACATCGTTAAAGGGAGTGGTGGATTGGGGGCAGGAATTTACACTCTTCAAACATTTTTTACCTGAGGGAATGTCAGGGACTTTAAATGGTACTTATTCCATTGTGCACAATATTTTTCAGGAGGCAAAGAAAATTGTGGATGACAGTTCAACAACCTCTTAAAATCTTCTCTAGAAGAGTACAGGATTCTGGAGTGCTAAACTCCCCCCTTCGCCCCCCCCCCCCCTCCCCACACACACACACACACACACACACACACACACAATTTTCTGCCCTAGGAGGGAGAAAGAAATTTAAAGGAAAACTCCCCCCATAGGATAAAACACTTCAGAGTATATTACCCTCAGCTTTAGGAGTGCAGAATATTCATATAAGTAAACTAAATTAAAGTAAGGGACAACGACACAAAGTTAACTGCATTGCCCTTTTAGGTTCTGCACCATAATTGTTTTCCTTATTTAGTTTCTAAGTAATCTTCTATTATAGGAAGGTTTTAAGAGCTTATTGGAGTCTAGTCTTTGATTTGCTCTTAGCACCTTCCTTACACCACTGCTATTTACTTAATTCCTTTAAGCTACAAAACTTTGTTCAATCCTTTCTTTTCATAGACGATCGTGATAATATAATATATATTTTAACCATATTTGTTAATAAACTATCTCGTTGTATCCTGCTATGAGGATCTTAAGATCTCTATGAAAATGAGAATGCCATTTTTTCTCAAAGTTTATTCTAGAGTTCAAACCATTTATTTTTGTGTGTTTCATCATTTGTCTTATTGCCAGCTTTTCAATTTCCTACGATGAGGATCTTAAGAGTTATATCAAAATGAGAATATCTCTTTTCTTAAAGTTCATTCTAGAGTTCAAAGCATTTATTTCACGTGTTTCTGCACTTTGTTTACTTTTCCTCAGCCAACCTGTTAATAGATTTTAATATTAACAGTGTGTTAGAATGTGCCATTTAGGATCTACATATGCTAATAAATTATGCAGGTAACTGTCCAAATTTGAGTGCTGCTGTGTTACTATACTGTGCTACTTGCACGTTTTATATTTTGTTTCCAAATAAAACTTTACAGTGCTCGCTTATATAATTATATATAAATAAGCTACAGCTAGCTTTTAGGTTGAGATTTTCTTGATAAGAAAGGAAAACTAGGTAAAATTAGACTGGTGGGACAGTTACGCCAAATCAGCAATTGCTTCATAGAAATTGAGAGCAAATATACTCTATATTTCAGTAGAATTCTTATTAACGTTCCTTCAAATAATGATTTCCAATAACTTCTCTACATTTTTTAAAGAAAAATAAACTTCACTTAAGTGTAATAGTGCACAGACTGAATTGTAGTTTACATGCAATTTGTAACTTTATCTCAGCACTCGTCATTTTTTTGAACAAGTTTTAATTTGTACATTAGTATACCAGAATAATTCTTCTAATAATAAGCACAAAACTGTAATTCATTGTGAAGCATAATAGGTGTTTATGCAAATGAGGGTCGCTCACTCATATGCATCTGTTCAGTTTTTGTGCTATTTCTGCTGACCAGGAACTAAAACGTTAGAAATATCAGTGCATGAGTAAATAGTGCGGGCGCATATATCGTTTTAGATATTACGTAAGTACGCAGCGTGTTGCAACTAAACTGGCAACTTTACTTTTATTTGACAGCTGTGTGAAAGATAAAAAAACCTTTTGTTTGTAGCCTGTTTCATGCAATCAGATTGTGGCGAGTGTCAAGATTAAGATTGCAACAGTAGAATTTAAAATTCGTGCAGGGGACTTGACCCCCCAAAAAACAAGAGTCCTGCGGAGGCAGTGGACATGAAAAAAAATTCCTGCAAGCTAAGAAAGTCCCACATCCCACCCCCCATCACTTTTCTTATGGTCCGTCCCTTACCTGGGAGTCTCCCGGATGCAGACAAAATCTCTCGTACTCCTGCACGAGTCACCAAATCGCCCAGATACAACAAAAACAGCTTAATCTCTTAATCTCTTTTGGCCGATATTGGCACTTTCGGGGGATAATTAGGAATATTAGACTCAGGTTTTGTTGTTGTACCGGCGGGGTTCTGTTTAATAAAACGTTTTTTTTTTTGGTGGAGAAGGCTTAAATTGGCGACCTTCCCAATGTCGATCGTTTTTTAAATTAGCGTCTCAGTAATTTGCATGGGTCGTGGAGATCACCAGCTGATCACCAGCAAAGGAAGCTAAATTGATTAAAATAAAGCTTGGAAGTTGACTGATTGCAGCTTAAATTGCTTCTAACGACTATCCAACAATCCATGTTTGTGCTAAAGAGAGAAATTTTCATTTTGTAAGCCTTCATGTTGTAGCCGGCCATTGATATTTCTTGGCTTACTCGTAACAGTCGTCATTTGTTAATTTTGTATTACTAAGTATATCATCATGTTGAATGAAAAGAAGACGTTTCCAAAGAGGCGGAAGCCTTTTTCCAAGATTTTTGCTTTAGTTCACATGACATGCAAAAATATATTTATCAGCTTGACAGGGAATTACAAATTAAACGTTTTTTCTTTTCTCAATATTATTTTACCTGGAGTGCGTAGGCGTCCTTCACACTCCATTTTCTAGATTTATTTTCCATTTATGGCTTTCAATTTCTCCCCTCACGCGTCTTCTGTTCGTGTGTTTCCTCTTTTTCATAATATCTATCTCGAAATAGCTCAGAAAACGTACAAACAGATCAACTGACAATGAGTCAATTCTTGTCTTACTGGGGCAGCTGTCTCAGTATCGAATGACCTCCTCGCAGAAAATGTCAACAGTTTTTTGAAATGCTGGGAACAGAAGGTTTAACGGAAGCTACCACGACTCAATATTGTATCGAATTTTGTATCGATTTCGTTTCGTCCATGTTATGTCGATTTCAAAAAAAAAAAGCAAAACATTCACAAAGGTGGCGCTCAAATGTCGGCGAGTTAATTTCTTAATATTTCTGACTTTAGTTGCAGAAAAGCTCATTTCGAAGATGACAATAGTTTTTCACGTAGGTGGCCGAATGAATGAAAGCACTCCTTGGCTGCCTTGAAATGATTAAAACTGAGAGGGATATTAGATTCTGTAAAGAATAGGCTGTTTCCATGTCCTGCTGGGGTATTTCTGTTTTTCATTTATTTCGAAATAACACTCCAATGTCCTCCCTTTAAACAAAATTACCGCTTGGCTTGCGATTTATTAAGCTTTCGTTGATATTTTAACGGCCGCGGCGCAAGAACCCATTTGCCCTGCATGTCTCATGACGATGTACCTCGTATATCCCCACACTAGATATGACCCATTGTTTGAGATACCATAGCGTTTGGTACCATGATCGAATGCTTCATTTCTAATCGTATTAGCCTTTTCTGTCACACAATACATTATAGTGATAGCTAGTGATTTCGCCTCTGAATCAGGCGCGAAAGCTGACGAAAACGCGCGTGATCATCTGCGTTATATTCATATATATTCTTCAGTAGAAATGCACAAAAAACTCATATGATGCGTGAAACTAAAACGATAAACTAAAATATAAGACTGAAGGCTCTTTAAAGTGTCAAAAAGTGTCAAATATTGGTACTGGTTTGATGAATGTTTTGAGCTTAGCCCTTCTTCACTTTGAAGAAGGGCTAATTCCCCAGGAGTACTCCCAGAAAAATTGGGTGGGGTGTGCGGCTCGCTCCCCAAAACCCTTACTCTATTAATGACTAAAATCTGCGATTTTCCCTATCCTATCTGTGACCTGATTAAAAATTCGAAACTCTATTTATGACCTGACCCTTAAATCAAAACCCTGTTTCAGACCTGCCTTATAATTAGTTCCCTGGTTCAGACTAATGTTAAATTCCCGTAAACCTTCCTTTGACGTTTTTTTTTTTTTTCGATAATGATGAAAAAGTGGCTTTTTCTTAAAAAAAGCATACCCATATCAAGAGTAGAGCGCAAAAACCATACCCTATTTACCACCAAAATGACCAAAATCGATACCCTATTTATGACTAATACGGCTGAAAAACCATACCCCTTGGGGTCGCACATACCTATATAGCCCGTATAAGGGATTACCCCCCGGGGGGAGGGAGAGGGCTAAGCTCGAAACGTTTAGCAAACCAGGTACTATTTGACACTTTAAGGAGCCTTCATGTCAGCCCTGCTGGGTGTTCCTAAAGACATCCAAGTAAAAACGAGGCTCCAGGCAAAGAAAGTCGCCTGTCTCGAGAGAAACTAGACTGCTGGGAGCCGTTCTTTTCACTTACGGTCATAACATGTTTGTATTTGAATAAATTGACGTTTCACCTAAACCTCATGCCAGTTCTTCACTAACCCCTATTAGGTAGCAACCTCCCATTTCCCTGAGGGTGGCCGCTTCGGCTAAAAACAATCATATTAAGTGTGTGTTTGAATGTGTATATTTGTAGTAACTTTTAATTTCGGACTGTTATAATTGACTGTCATCGCCGTTTCCAAAACCAAACCAAATGCCTGTCTTAAATTTTGGGTGGCTACATAATAGAGCTAAGGACAATAAAAAACTCTCATCGGGACGACCAAAAGTTGGCCCCACCGTTAAAAGAGACTTTATTTATGGTATTTTACTGATAGCAATTTCGGGACTTTGATAATAGTAATAATAATAATAATAATTAATAATAATAATAATAAAAATAAAGTTTTTTGGGCGCATTTAAAAAAAAACTCAATGCGCTTACATTACTATAAAAAATAAATTAGTTAAATCCTATAAAATATTTCTAATAACAGTAAATAAATAAAATGAATGAAATAATTAAAATACAGTTTCTCATAAAATAAAATAAATCAGAAGTAGGATTTCCGAAACAAGAATGTTTTGAGGGCAGATTTAAAAGACGAAACAGATGTTGTATTTTTAACAGAATCCGGTAGACTGTTCCATAATATAGGTGCGGAGAAAGAGAAGGCACGTTCACCGTATGTCACAGAGTTCACAGTAGGGACAGTGAAAAGAAGTTTAGAGGATGAGCGTAAGCTCCGTTGCGGGTGGTATTGTGGTAGGAGGGACGACAAGTAGGCTGGACAAAGTCCATGGATAATCTTAAAAGTGATGAGCAGAAGTTTGAATATAATCCGTGATTCAACAGGTAGCCAGTATAACTCTCGAAGGGCAGGTTTTATGTGGTCGTATTGGTTGGTTCCAGTGATAAGGCGTGCGGCACTGCTTTGAACTCTTTGAACTCTTTGATAACTAGCCGCTTAACAGAGGGTGGCCGTTTAACAGGTGGATGCTTTATAAAGGTTCGACTATCCTACTGGGGTTATTTCTGTTTTCCATCTTTTTCGAAATAACACCCCAATGTCCTTCCTTTAAACAGAATTACCACACGCCTCGCTGTCAATTTAGTATTTAATTTTCGACTTTTATGTGCTATCAAAGCTCGCTTGGGAAATAACAAAATTTCAGTCAGAATATTTCTTCGTTTGAGACACAACAAGTGTACCTCGGTATAAATATTTGGACAAACTCACCGACTTTTTCGAAGCAGAAAATCGTCTTGTCATCGCACGGTTAGGAGAGAAACTGACGTTTCAAAAGTCCATTCAAGATGAACCTTACTTGCAACAATTCCTGGGACAACATGAGCGGAAATTTTTCAAACGAACTAAATCAGAGTGTATCTGCTAACTTTTCAGCTTGCTCTGAAACAGCTGCTCAGAGACAAGCAGTGATCGACCCGTTTGATGATTTTTCCAAAGCCGCTTTCGGTTCCTCCATCTTCATCTACGTGGTTTCGTTTACCACAGTCTTAGCCAATAGTCTTCTGCTTCTCATTTTCTGCGTCGACCCACTGAAAATCTTCCGCAACGCAACCACGTATTTCCTCATCGGTATGGCCATTGTCGACTTATTAACAGCACTGGTTCAAGAACCCATCTACGCCACTTGTTTTATCATCCTGTATATTAAGCATCCTTCCTTACAGAAATGTGGACCCTTTATGGAATTTGCAAGTTATTTCTCAACATTCTCTATAACGGTATCGTTATTAATCGTCTTCGCCTTTACCGTGACGCAGTACATCGTGGTTTCATCGCCTCTAAAGTACGGCCGCTTGGTGACCAAGAAGAAAGTCTTCATTAGCGTTGTGTCCATCTATCTTTACACTGCAATCTTCTATTGTCTACCTTTGATGGGTGTTCCACAAAAAGTCATGGATGGTATAGACCTGTTCCTTCACAACTATGCAGTGGTTCTGATCACAATAGTTTTCTACATCCTTCTGCATTATACAATGAAAAAGAAAATGGCGACAGGAAATACACTTCAGAACGAAAGTACATCCCGTGAGGAGAGCAAGCATACTCAAGTGCAACGAAACTTTGTTCGTTTGAACGTGGTCCTCATTGTGTTGATTGTGTGTTTCGTGCCAGCAATGGTAATGTTTACCATAACACTACTGTTTATAGAGGACTATCTGCCTCCCATCCTGATTGCAAACTTGATGACAGATAACCTGCACTACCTGAAATTTCTGCTCCACCCGTTTGTCTACGCGTGGCGCTTGTCAAAGTATCAAGAATCCCTCAGAATAGTTATTTGTTGCAAAAACACAAGGAAGGAATCAAATCGGAATGAAAACAAACGAAAGGTGGCAGCTGGAAAAGGTCGGGATGGCGAGTTACCAACAGTGGAACTGAACAAATCGGTTATAACTTTACTAAGCTTTAAGACTATGTTGGATTCCCCTGTTAGCGTTACCGTTGAGTAAATTGGTTGTGTAAGGACGGGAAACGATCGCCTGCATGAATGGCTCGTGATCACGTTCTCACCTCTTCTCTGTATAGACAGCAAGTAATATCATTTTGTTCTGCCGTGTCCGTATAGACTTTAAAAACGTTTCCCTCGAAATAAACTGTGGATAGATGGACGTTTTTCTCCTGGTCGTTTTTGTAAATATCATTCAATATACGCGACAATCACTTATATTTCGTTTTCTTTTTTCGGATTCATAAAATCTACTAGCTAGTAATTAGCTGCAAATTCCGAGATTTATTGTGCGTCAACAAAGTTCATTATATTCCCTGTTTATCAACAGAGACATCTTCCCAAAAGAAAACGGGCAGCTAGCGCTTGACTATAGACACTGTATAGAAGCACGTCTTGCTTACGGAGTATCATAGAATATGTACTGAGGATTATTATCATAAAAGGTACTTGTAGTATTCAATGCAAGAAATATAAAACTCCTTATTGTATAAAAGATTTCATGCTTAAATGAGAATAAGGCATAACTTGGAGTTCTGTGCCTGTCCATGACTCACTTTGCATTTGGCTTTTCATAGTTATTATTCATGATTAAAAGTTGCTTATATAGAGTGACTTAAAATTTCTGTCAGTAGAGACCGCTTTGTACGCAAAGACGTTCCACCAGTTTATTCTTGAACGGTAAAGTAACAGCCAACGAGAGTTTGAAAAACACATCTTGTTAACAAATTGAAAGTCACAAAACAATATTGGACAGATCCGTTGGTCCCATACGCTTGTAAATTAAAGAGAATATTTTGAAGATATCGTCCATGCAATTAGTAGCTACGAGCAATCTTTAGGAGCTTATCTCAAAACTACCCAGATGATACAGATGACAGTCCCAAGACCTATTACCAACCAATGGCTCCGGCGCTCACTTTTTACAAAGCAACACCACTTCTCGACTCGTTATGGTTGGATCCGTTGGTCCCATAGGCTTGTAAATTAAAGAGAAATATTTTGAAGATAACGTAAATGCAATTAGAAGAGCAATCTTTAGAAGCTTACCTCAAAGTCTATTAGTTATTATATACCTTCTCAAAACTAACCAGATGGTACTGATGACAGTCCCAAAACCATTTACCAACCAATGGCTCCCGTACTCACTTTTGCAAAGCAATTACTTGGGAAAAATTGATTGTTCCATCTGGCTTCTTTGTCTTTTTTTATGGCATTTTGTTAATTCACTCACAAATAACATCCTCTTAATTAGCTTCGAGGCGAGTCTTTCAAACGCTATGATTTGAGAATAACTATTGTTATATAACATAACCGTTAATCTTCTGACTCGGTACGAAGAAGGCATGGCCTGTTCATCTCAATCAAAGGTCAAAAGGACTAGCAGTTTATACAGGTCAGCTGGAGGTGTTCTATTAAAGGTGACTTCACGTGAACAATACTGAAACTAAGGAGCCACTAGAGATGCAACCATTAAGGTGTTTGTTCAGGACTAAGAGGTTGTCCTGTTCAGGACTAAGAGGTTGAAGATCTTTCAAGTGTCTCTTGGAATCTCTTCCTCAGTTTTTCCGCTTGTTCACGTTTTACTACAGCCTATAGCCAGTTTGCAGCTCCGTTGACATAACCGTGCAAGTTAAACTCAAGTTCAGCTTGTCGAGATCTTTCTTCGAGTACCACAACATGCAGTCAGCAAGTGAAGACTTCAATTCCCCAATTAAAATGCTGCTTAACAATAATTCAACTGACAACTACTCCTCTAGCTAGCAAATACTTCATATGCTGGTATTGGACACAATTCATATTTTAACCCTTGTATTAAGGCTGCCTTTGCCTCAGCTTTCTTCATATCTGTAGTCTCGTTTATCCCCATCTTGGCCAACAGTCTTCTTCTGCTCGCGTTCTGCATCGATCCATTGAAAATCTTCCGCAATCCAACTACGTATTTTCTCATCGGTTTGACCATTGTCGACTTATTAACAACGCTGGTTCATGAACCCATTTACGCCACCACATTATTTTCGAACTGAATAATGTTATTTTCCGCAAGCCCCGCCCAAACACTTGATTATACCCATGTGTCCAAAACCTACTCGTTGTTTACACATTGTTATCAAAAATTTAGTGGGTGGATGGCTTGCCTGGGCTCTAGTCCGTGGGGCAAGTGAGCAGGGAAAGTTACTTGCCCTAGGGTAAAATATGCTTGTCCCAGACGAGCGTACGGGGTATTTTCGAGCCCTGCGCTAGCTTTCAAACTTTCTTGAATATAAGTTTTTCAGATTTCAGTTTATGTAAAATGTATGTGTCAAAACACTTGCTCAAACAGCACTATAGATTATAACACTACGAGTAAATTGTCCTTCACCCAACAGCAAAGAAAACCGTGTGCGAGTCTTCTTTCATGAGGTACATACAACGCATAAGCGAACCCGTGTTGTCCGCGCCTGCATTACAAAATTTAATTTACAAGTAAAATGTATTATACATGTATTGAATAAATGGTTTGTATTTTCAAAAAACAAATATTCATGCTTCCTCTCCAACGCTAATTTTATTCATCGAAGAAATATACACCTCCAATAGCGACCTTCCTTTTGTGCGTACATAAACTAATAGAAAGAAATACACTGCTAATACAATGTTAAACTTTTATACTCGTCACTTGTTATTTTCTTACTCGTTTCGCATATTATTTTGAAGCAATCTAATCTTATTCACCTCTTCACTTCACAAGTTTGCTCACAGAGCACTTTGATTATGATAATACCTAAATAACCCAGATAGATCAGCTCACGAGTACTGAACTAAACAAATCAGCTATTTCCACCCTTCTCTAAATGCGGTAGTATGGTATGGCCGACTCCTTGCAGAAAATGTCTAGAGATGTTCTATATGCTGACGCCAAAAGGATTAACGGAGTCTACCACGACTTAACATTGCATCAAATATAATTACGTTTGGATCTGTCTAGCTTTCAACAAAATTATTATGATTTCTCCCACGGGATGTCTAGTTCAAGGAAAAACTTAAGAAGCATTCATAAAGGTGGAGCTACACCTTTCTCAATATTTCTGACCAGCAAAAAAGTCCATTTTAAAGATGACAATGAGACTGAATCGTTTTTCACGTTGGTGGCCGAAAAACGGAAGGTACTCTTTAGCTGCGTTGAAATGATTAAAAAAGATATTAGATTCTGTAAAGAATACTTTCCTGCTGGGTATTTCTAATAATAAAGCACATTGAGTAGCTTCTAATTACTTAATGCACGTTCAAAAATGCGCCACCGTTTGAGTATATCGTTTGAGTATCTTTTTATTACTGAGAGCGCTTTCAACGACGGTAAAAAAAAGATATGGATCTCCAGGGCTGTAGCCAGAAAACAATTATGACTGAGGCAATGTCCATGGTTAGATTCTCTTCTGATGAAAAAAAAAACAACAACAACAAAAACAGGAAAAACAAATTCTGAGGCAAAAGCCTCGGTTTGCCCGTTACTGGCTTCGGCCCAGGGACCCTTTTCTCGAAAGTCCCGAAATGTTTTCGCACCCGAAAAGCCGTAGCAAAATCTCAAACCTTATGACTTCAGAGCTGTTTTATGCACATATTCTTAATATAAACAGAGGTTCTCTTCATACAAGAAGTTTCAGGCGTATACACCTCTCTGTCTTTAAATACCGATTAATTAAAAATGGCATTGCGGGCTCGAAAAGTTTCCGGGGCTTTCGAGAAACGGGCCCCTGTCCTCGAGTAGTTTCTTTACAAAATGAGTGGTAACAAAGGCAACAAAACTTTTTTCTGGGTAAATGTTTGCATTATCTTTTTTAAAATATACTTCATATACTAGTATAACGGGAATTGCTACTATTCTAATATGAATTGCATCGGTAATGGATATAACAACTCTCACAAAATTCAAGTCTTGGAATTTTGTCAATCAGAGTTTTTGCCACTAAACTGGGATAAATACAGGTGGTTATTGCATGCGATCATTTTCTGTCCTAGGTGGCCGTAGTTTACTCAGCCGTTACAGGCGGATCCACCGTAGTCTTAAAGCTCAGTAAAGTTATCACTGATCTCAGTGTTCAGTTCTACTGTCGATAATTCGCCATCCCGCCTTTTTCCAACCGCTAACTTGCTTTCGTTTCCATTTCGATTTGATTCCTTGCCGGTATTTTTGTGACAAACAATCTTGCCTAGTGATTCACGGTACCTCGGAATGCGCCACGCTTAGACAATCGGGTTTAACAGGAATCTCAGGTAAAACAATATTGCTGACATCATGAATCCAATCATGGCGTTCAGGGAGTCTGCCACTAACAGTCGTACCGTCCACACGACAGTTAATGGCAAGTTACACGTGACCAATATGGCAAGAAGCATGAAATTCACGCGGACAAAATTGCGCTGCACTTGAAAATGGTTACCGTTGTCCTTTGTTCCCGTTTGGCCTTGAAGGACTTTTCCTACCACCATCTTCTTTCGCATGGCGCGATGTAAAAGAATGTAGATGAAGATAATGGCGAAGGCTGACAGGTAGCCGTGGATGAAGAGATCCATAATAACCCATCAATTGAAGACACCAGAAGATTGCTGAGTAAAGACAGATGACTGCAACACTGATCAGGACTTTCTTCTTTGTGACAAGGCGGCCGTACTTTAGAGGCAATGAAACCACGATATATACTGCGTCAGGGTGAAGGCGAAGACGATTAACAACGATATAGTCATAGTAAAACCACCGATTTGCGCACCAATGCGCATGAAAAGTGCCCGTTTCATACTGGCAGGATGTTGAAAGTGCAGCAACATGAAGCAAGTGGCGAATATGGGTTCATGAACCAGCGCTGTTAATAAGTCGACAATGGCTCAACCGACGAGGAAATACGTGGTTGGGTTGCAAAAGATTTCCAGTGGATCGACGTAAAAAACAAAAAGGAGACCATTGGCCAAGATGGATATGGGTGCGCCTACGATGATAAAGATGGCGTAGCCAAACGCAGCCTTGTAAAACTCTTCGTATGGGTTGCGTCCAACGCGAATAAGTATGGCATTTGCATTTGCCAGTAAGGAATCATTCAAGGTTGAATTGCTGTGAACAGGGATTTCCATTGTGGCGTTAAAGGTTTCACTTGCTAAGTGCATGTACGTTAGAAATGCCATGCGATGGAATTGTCTCAGTGATCTCTCTTGGTTTTGATTCTGCGCAGCCTGCAAGCTGCAAAAAATCACATCTGTTGGTTGTCCATTCTTTATGTGCCATTTGCAGAGTTATATTTACTTGTTACTTCCAGCTGAGGTATTGAATCTGACATGCATTAATTTTACTAACTTCTGTTAATTAAATGAAACATGTCCCCCCCCCCCCCCCCCACCACCACCAGGGTTTTAAAGAATTTTACTTTTTCTCAGTATTGAGTTTTGTACCACACGTCGAAGTCAATAGCAGAAGCTCATTTATTTTGTTATGCTTTCGTGATGGAAAAGGTTTCTCGGTTTTCAAATTACTACTTAAAATTAGTGACAACAAAATTGCCTTGTGTAGCTGTTTGATATAGCAGTTACTATTCATAATATTGTCACCACGTTGAGGTTTAACCGTTGTCACTCAGAGCTTTTCTTTAAGAATTTACTCTTTTTCATTCCAAGAAGAGACACTCTCATATTAAAGTGCCGGAAGAGCTGATCGTGAAAATTTTGAAAGCAACTACTAAGATGCACCAGGATTTCGTCTCGTGGGCGTGGTTCAAATAGACTTTCTCATACAAGAACTTGCAGTCATTTAAATTTGTTCACATTTTTTGGGCTTAATACTCTAAACGATATAAGGATAAATATAACATACTTGGGAACTTCTGACGCCGCCAATTAAAAGGTATTCATAAATAAAAAGTACCATGATAACTTTTGGCATTTTCCGCTGGGAGTTACCCCGGGAATTTTTCCTTTATAATCGGAGCTCGCTCTCTCTATTGAAATTTCCGAACCTGGTAGGCTAACTTTGCAAGGAAATAAAAGACGAAAATTAAACGGTATTTTCTACTTGTTCGAGAAGAATGCAAAACAGAAACACCTCACACTGTTGACATTTAAGCTGTTGACAAGGCGTTGGTGGCTCACTAAGGGTGGCTTTCCCTCACGAAGTTTGAGCATGTCGCCAACTTTTGTGTTGGTTTAAACTGGGTGAAGGCTCATCTCGAGCGCTAGGCTCTGTTTAACACACAGTTTTGAGGAGTAACCTCTTAATTTCTGTGATCCTGAGATGGCTTTGATAGAGAAGGAGACCAGTGGGAGCAGTGTCTGTTGGTTTTCGATAAACCGATGTTGTCAGGTGACAGCTTCTCTTCCATATTCCCATACCCCCAAATGGAAATTTGTTGTTTGCCGCTAACTCCACAGTAGGTAGGTAGTTGAGTTTATCTTATCTTGGTTAAGCTTTACCGCCGGGTGGTAAACTTTATTGCCGGGTGGTAGTTGTTTTGTGTTGACAATAAGCTGTAACTAGCGATATAGGTCTGGTACTATTGATAGGGTGTTATCAACATACCGTTTGCTATCAACACGTTCCTACCAGAATTTTAAAAGCCACTTTAAGTGAGGTACACATCTTGCGCCATCTACATCAACGCATCGAAGAGCAAGTCATCTACCATTGGGAATCATTTACAAGAGAAGCATAACTCTGAGATTAGTGACCTTGCCAGCAAACTTTTAATCCTAAAGAGATGCAAAGCAAAGCTAGATTGTCTGATCTAGATACTGTTTATTTGGGTCTAGAATAGGGTATCATTTTCCACAAAACTGACTGGTTGGTTGAAGATTTTATCTAGAGTAAGGTAACCAGGGATTGCCACTCAAAAATATAAAAAAATTAAATCGGCAAGTTTAAATTTAAGCAAATTAGCCTCAACAGTGTCAATAGATGGGAGGATTTTGGGAGTTTACTCTAGTATAGGTTAGCAAAATTCAGCTGAACTAGCTCTGGTATAGGCTAAGGGTTCCAGGGTCCCAGCGGCACATCCCCACCCAGAAATTTCCAAAGTACCCCCCCTCCCGGACATATATAAGCAAAACTTCTGACCGTTCTTTTTAATTTATACCTTATAATGATGCCGAGAAGACATCGAAACCTCGTTTTTTCATGTTCTTAGCGTTGATAGTCCCTATTCATTGAAAACTGTATTGACTAGTACATTTTCGCTTATTAGAAATATATATTATATTTTATTGTATGGCTGTGTCTCACAAGGACTGGGAACTACCGAATTCACAAATTTGATTGGCTGAAATCGATATTGAAAGCGGTCTAGATTTTCCCATCTAATCCGGCATCTAGACCGGTTACATTTTGCGGTAAAAAAGTTTCAAACTAAAATGCAAAAATATTGACTTTTTTCTTCTAACAATATTTATTTATTGAAGTGCCAAACTGAGCCTGATGAGAAAAAGGTATAGAGGACGCGGCAAACTTTCGCAGAATTAAGTTCGCCTCATCGCCGTTCAAAAGCAAAATGTCAGCTAGTACAGTCCAGTTACATAAAAAGAATTAAATTTCTCTTGTTTACCATATAATAAACACCTTATTAACCGAGCTTAGTCGGTCTGTATGGGAGAATCTTGACCTCGGTCATGTGTACAGACCTCATTGCGTTCGGTCTGTACTCACGACCTCGGTCAAGATTCTCCCATACAGACCTCCTGCTCGGTTAATAAGAACTAAATATTATTATATGAAAGCTTAAACACAGAAGGATTTGACCACACGTGATGATCGAAAATTCTTTCAAATTTCGTTCTGTGACGATAGGTTTTTTTCGTAATAGTTGTATATTTTCAGCTGAACGGACATTTGAAGTGAACTGCGCAGGGAACGCTTTCACAAATTGGGGAATCTAATTCTGGAGAGCTCTGCTTGGCCTGCGAGAACAGAGGATCTACTTTTACAGTCTTCTCGATGGACGTTAAGAAAGAGACATAACTTGGTCCAACACCAGTTTATTCTCCACACGCTTGAAGTCGAAAATGTAGTCGTCTAGGATATAATCGAAAAAAGCTTTACAAATGAACTTGCTTATATATCAGGGCCAAGCCATCAAAGCCCTAATAAGCTAGTCCAGGATTAGTGATAATTTTGATCGCAGTTCTGCAACTTTTCGGTGACGTTTTATGTTTATATTGTTTGTCCTCATGGTTTTAGTCTGAATAATCTCAAATTTCAAAAAATAAATAAATAAATAAATAAAAAAAATAAGCAGTGAAAAACATTTTTATGCAAGAAAAATTAATTCTTCGGTTAACTTTTAATCCTGGGTTAGCGTTAACTGGCTTCCGAACAACCTGACGAAGGTGTTTACGATGCATCTTCTGACATACAAATCGAGCGGAAAGTACTTTAATTAAGATAGCGAATTCTAATCAACACTGCGACGTTTCCAAATTTAAAAATAGCGAATTAACATTAATATTCACCGCTTGAAACTAAGATATAACAAACTTGGTTGGTGTCAATAATTTAAAATTGCAAGGGAACATTATCCCAGGGATGAAAATTAACAAAACTTCATTACGGAAAAATAGTTCAGCTGGCTTGCTTCCGTGGAAACTAATATACGCGATTGAAACTCAAAAGGACAAGATCGATATTAATCTATTTGCCTACTAAATGAAAGTTGATGATGAAGAAGTTGCACAGGTACAGGTGTACAAAGAATCGGCAATGTACAAAGTAGAATATTGAAATTACTAGTCGTCAACTAAAAAGAGGCTTCTGTTATTTTTTCTGTTCTATAAATTTCCAGATACAAAGAAATGACTGTGCTATGGCGAATTTTCTTATAACAGCTCGCCTAAAAGCTCGTGTAATTTTGAGCGAATAATTTCCAGTTATCACTCTTTGTGGAAATCCGTTTATTTTTGTCTCCACGTAATTCCATATTGCCTTAAAGCATGTTTGTATTTGAATACATTGACTTGAAATTTTTACTAAGCTTCGTGCTAATTTCTGACGAACCCCCATTAAGTGGCCACCTTTCATTTCCTCGTGAGTGGCCACTTTAAGTAAACTTTGAGTTTTGAATGCTTTTGTCAGTGGTCACATCTTATTTCGAACTGTTATCTGTCATTGCCTTTTCCAAAACCAAATCAAAACTACGTGTATTAAATTTTGGGTGGGCGATTATCAGGAGTAAGGCCAATAAAAAACCCTCATTCGGCACGACCAAACGTTGGTTGTGGTACCTTATTTATTGTATTTTGCTAATAACAATTTCGGGACTTTGATAACTAACCGCTTAACACGGATTAACCGCTTAGCAGGAGGCCGCTTTAACCAAAAATGTATGAAATCCTTCATCGAGCCAAATTTTGCTCGTTAGAGACTAAGAATGGTCAATTGGACCGATCTATTACGAAAAAGAAAGTTTTAGAGAAAATTTGTACTTTTCTTTAAAGAAGTCCCTGCTGGGTATTTCCCTTTTCCATTTTTTCTTGAAATAACAAAATTACCACCTGTCTCGCCGTCATATTTAGCAATTTAGTCTTTGAAAAGTTGGCCTGAGAAACTACAAAATTTCATTCAAAATATAATTGCCTGAGTGCACCTCGATATAAATATTTGGACAAGCTATCGATCTTTCAAAGCAAAAAATTGTCTTACGATCGCACGGTTAGCAGAAAGGCTTACGCTTCAAAAGTCCATCCAAGATGAACTTTACTTGCAACAACTCCTGGGCCAGCATTAGAGCAAATTTTTTAAACGAGCTCAATCAGAGTGTATCTGCTAATTTGCCAGCTTGCTCTGAAACCGCTGCACAGAGTCCATCAGTGATCAACCAGTTTGAGGATTATTACAAAGCCGCTTTCGGTTCCTCCATCTTCATCTACGTGGTTTCGTTGATCACAATCTTAGCCAATAGTCTTCTGCTTCTCATTTTCTGCGTCGACCCACTGAAAATCTTCCGCAACTCAACCACGTATTTCCTCATCGGGTTGGCCATTGTCGACTTATTAACAGCGCTGGTTCAAGAACCCATCTACGCCACTTGTTTTATGTTCGTTTACTTTCAACATCCTTTGAGGAAGAAATGCCAACCTCTCGCGAATGCTGGAAGGCGTCTCGGCGCTTTTGCTATGACGGCATCCTTTCTAATCGTCTTCGCTTTTACCGTGACGCAGTACATCGTGGTGTCATCTCCTCTAAAGTACGGCCGTCTGGTCACAAAGAAGAAAGTCTTATTCAGTATTGCGGTCATCTATCTTTACTCAGCAATCTTCTGGTGCCTTCACTTGATGGGTGTGTCTCCAAATGTTCAGAATATTATGGATTCCTTTATACACAACTATCTCTTAGTCTTTATCACCATTGCTTTCTATATACTCCTACATCGTGCGATGAAAAAGAAGATGACCGCAGGAAAATCCCTTCAAAGCCAAACTGGAAAACGCGACAATAGCAAACATGTCCGAGTGCAACGCAACTTTGTCCGTGTGAATTTCATGCTTCTTGCCGTGCTGATTATGTGTAACATGCCATCAGCTGTCATGTGGACGGTGAAACTGTTCATGGTAGACCAAAATGCTACTCCCGTGAAGACCCTGATTGCAAACTTGATGGTAGATAACCTGCTTTACCTGAAATTCCTGTTGGAACCGTTTGTCTACGCGTGGCGCGTGCCAAAGTACCGTACATCCCTTAGCAAGATTGTTTGTTGTAAAAACACAGGCAAGGAATCAAATCGAAATGGAAGCGAAAGCAAGTTATCAGCCAGAAAAAGTCTCGACGGCGAGCTATCGACAGTGGAACTGAACAAATCAGTGATAACTTTACTGAGTTTTAAGACTATGTTGGATTCCTCAGTTATCGTCAAGTAAATGGTTGTTGTGTAACGATGGGAAATGATCGCCTGCATAAATGCCCCCCCCCGGGGGGGGGTACACCCAGAGGAAATGGGTAGGGACGTGAGGCCCGCCTCCTAAAAGCCTTACCTTATTTAAGACCGAAATCTGTGATTTTCCCTAGCCTATTTACGACCTGACCAAAGATTCGATACTCTATTTGAGACCTGACCCTTAAATCAATACCGTTTCAGACCTGCGTATTAGTTTACTAGTTCAAACAGATGTTAAAGGCAATGTTTTTGTACATAAATTATATGTATTTATTCGATAGAATAGCTTCCTCTAAAAACATACCCAATTCAAGTCTAGATTGCAAAAGCCATACCCTATTTATGGCCAAAACGACTAAAAAACCATACCTAATGTAGTTATAATGTACGAGTAAACATTTACCTAGAAGGAAAACCTTGGACCCGACACTCGTTTACACGAGGCATTTTTTTTTCTCATTTTGGTAACGTTGTTGGCAGCCGATGATATACTCAAAATTAGTGATTTGTGAGAGCCTCAGTATACGTAGGCGCATTCTCGTCCCCAGAGCCTCCGTTCCTTTTGGTCACGTGGTCGGCGTATTTTATTACGAGTTGCACTGGGCACTAGAATGACGTGAGCCTGTACCATTTAACAAATAACTAAGCCTAAGCCGTGTATTACACTGTGATAAAACACGACGGGCATTTGAGAACACGAGGGAAATGCAGTAAACACGAGCCGCAGGCGAGTGTTTTCTACCGATTTCTCGAGTGTTCTAAAATGTCCGGAGTGTTTAATCAAAGTGTAATACACGGCTTAGGCTTCTTCATTTCCTTTATAATATAAAGGTGAAACCAACAGGCCAGGGAAGTATTATTAGAAAAGCCTTTAAAAAAGACTAGGCAAGGATTGGTAAGAATGGTTAGTACTAAACTGACACGCCTTTTAATTAAAACAACAACAACAACAACAAAAGGAAAAAGGAAAACGTAATTTCATTTGAAAAACAGCTCGACTCAATTTCCCGGGAACAGTTCCAAAGTTATAAAACGCATGTTTTATTAAGTTCATTGCTTCATAACTTATCTAACATTCTTACATACAAAATATTTCTTCACAATGTCTTTTTTCTTTGGAATCTCTAGATTATTTAATACCATTTCGGTCATTTCTCGAAAGTGGTTTACTCTAACTACACGGAAAATAATCAAATTTTGGTATCACTCCGAACTATACGACCACCCTAAACAGTGATTTCTTCAATGGATTAATACGAGAAAACGGAAAGTGAGAAAGCGAGATCATGGGTACTTACCATTTAGCCAAAAATCCGAAAATTTCGGTTAAAAGTCAAATGGAACATTAAATTTTACGGAAAATCCGTTCGGGAATTAAAGACTACCTCCACAGGTAGTTCTCTTTTTTCGTTCGGAACGGAACGGCGGAAATTTCCTTACCATTTCCTAAATTTTCCAGTTTCCAGTCTCTCAGCAGCCTAAAAAAATTACGGGAAATCCTATTGTAAATGGTTAGCGCCATCTCGTCCGGTTGGTTCGCTGATTTTGGAAAAACTCTTACCGTTATTCAACGGGCATCCCAACCGATTTATTTTGACAAATGATAAGCACCTGAAAAGTATACAGTTCTCAGAATTGAAACGGAGACGGTTCTTCCACAGGTAAAAGTTCTATTAGTTTTGACACGCTTAACTTAAATGACCAAGAAATCGTTTTACAATTCCATGCTACTCTCAATCGACGCGTAACAAAATTAAAACGCGCGAAAATCGGCTTGATCGAAAGTCTGCAATTCGATCGTGCCAATTTCCTCCCGTTTACATTTGGTCTTGCCCAAATAACGGCACAAATCGGACACAAAATATGGAGCCCTTCTAAAAAGGGCGGCTACAATATTATAGCAAACGAACTAAAACAGTTGTCGATACATTTTGGACAACGAGGAAGATTGCATCTCCAGCCTCCATCAACATAAAACTTCACCCTGCTATCATCTCATGCTTTCTTCAAATTCACTAGAGGTCGATTATTTGTATTTTGGTCGACGTTTTCCAGCGACAATCGAGAGGCTAATTCTGATAACTTGCCTCTAAAACTTTTTAGTAAAAATGTTCCGAGAGATTAGGTTTTGATCTCCAAATTGCAGTCAACAGGATAGGAATCTGGTTGAACAAGTCAAAAGTATGGCAAAAATCGTTTTGTTTCGTCTGCACACCAGGACGCCCCCCCCCCCCCCCCCCAAAAAAAAAATCATAAATATATAATACTACTAATAAAACTTACATTGAAAAATCAATACTTTTAGGGAAGTTGCCAATTTTATACCAGAAACGTATGTCTACCTAAAAAAATTACATATTTACAGCACCATTAGAATTCAACTTTGGATTATTTTTCAAAATTAAAATGGTTTCCTACTTTCGTTCCTTCCCTGCACAATACAAATTTACGAATAACATTATAAAACAGGACAATCCCTTCCACCCCACCCCAGCCCCTCCCGTCCTACCCCTACTCTCCCAACCACACTCCCCAACAACAAATCTGCATTGCCCTGGATTTCTTTGGGACAAGAGCCCAGGCTCACCCTGAGAAAAAATCTGAACTGGTACTGCCTTCTTGGTAACAAAACTCCCACCCCACCCCACCCTGACAATAAATCTGAACTAGTCTCTGCATCTTTGTAACAAAAACCCACCCCACCCTATGAGATCTAAGATTTTAGGTTACTTTTCACTTTACAACCCATCTCATGCCCCCTTCCAATACTCTCAAAAGGCAGTATCATCCCCCACGGAGCCCCTACTCTTCCCGGGATCTTCCCCTCCTCCACTAGCCCGGTGACTCCGCACGACCTGTGCGGCCTGTAAAGAAGCTAACAAGTCATCGGAATTCTTACGGAAGGGGGGTGCCGGGTTGCTTTTCTTGGGTTTAGGTAAAACCGCTGGGGGAATTTTCGCCCCGGTGGTTGTCCGGGGACTGTCTGGGGGAGTGGGATTTGCCGGGGAATTAGCTTCAACCCTCGGCTGCCATACACCTTCGCTTGATTTACGATGTTCTTCCTTAGTAGGAGTTCTTCCTTTTTCGTCTTTTTCCGGTGTCTCTGCTTGCTTGTTTGTCGCCTCAGCATTTTCTGCTTTCGCCTGGTTCGGCGGCTGTGATTTCCTGGAAGGCGAGATGCTCCGAAGACGCGGCAGTTTTATAGTCTGTTCTTTATCGGGTGTCTTTTCAACAGAGCTTTCGCTATCTTCTCTCGGAGCCTTGCGCAACAGCGTCAACTGTCGCTTCACGATATCCTCCGAGGAGATCGCCGGCGGTGCTGCTGCTGATGCCGCTGGAGGTATCGTCTTCTTAAACAAAGACGTTCCCGGAAAAGGCGCCTGGGGACTCGATCCTAAGGGGCTCGCTGGATCAGAAGTAGGCGAAGGAACACCATCTCTCCCCCTGAGAGAGCCCTCTCTCTTAGGGATCCTTGGAGGCACATTAAAGTCCTTTGGTCTGTCCGCTCCACTGGATGAAATTTTCGGAGAAGGTGACAACAGCTCACCGGATGAGGAAATGTTTCCTTCACCGTCAGTTATATCAACCTCATCGTCAGTCGGTAGACGGATGTACGTAGCAGGAACAAAGCCGTCCGTTCCATTGATAGTTCCGTCCCACCAGTCATTGTTAAACCGTTTAAATACTCGGATAATGTCGCCCTTTTTGAAGGAAAGCTCTTTCGATGACCGAGCTGAGTAGTCAAACAGTGCTTCGGCATCTCTTGGTTCAAAGTCTGGAAATTGATCATATCACAATTTTAAGTCACGGACGAGAAATATTTATAGATCTTGGACTGAACTAGGGTCAAGCCCGTATTTTAAAAGTGTTATGTTTGCCAGTTTTAATTACAAGATAATATATTATCTTTCTCACTAACCGGAATCAACAAACCATCCCTTAGTTGAGCAGGCCTGGTCGCTGTCGAAAACTACAAGGTGGGCGCGATTGTCAAGTTGTGCTTTCAAAAGCATGAATTGGGAACTAATACGCCATCTTCGTATTCTCGGTACTGGACTGGAACTAGCTTGCAATGGAGGCTCATTCGTGGGGAATATCACCAAAAACAGATGAATCTCATTTGCATTAGACAAGAACCCGCATTAAACTCAGTTTCAAGCAAGTTCCAGTCCAAAGCCAAGAATACGAAAATGGTCAACCATACTCTGACATTTTTGTTTTTCATATCTTTTTTCAATAGCGATATTTCAATCTGCTATACCTTCCTCGCTGTCGCTATCCTCAGTTTCAGAGAGTGGAGCATGTGGCGGCTCCCCTGAGCCAGGGAATACCTCAGCACAGTGCTTGATCAAGAGCTCCATCATACCATTGACTTGGCTCTGATAAGCTATCATGTCTTGTTCAGAAGGGATCCGTAATAACGTCGGACCAAATACTACAGCCAGGTTGTGAGCATCCATTTTGTTGGAATCGCTGTGTTCTGCAACCCTGCACAGACCAACGTAAGCCGGTAAATAAATCACTTATTATCAAATCTTCGTCTGTAGTGTGTAGATTTGGAGAGTGTTTCTTTCGTCATTTATACACTTATTTCGCCTGTTCCTAATAGCTCTCCAAAATACTTCAAAAACATGTAAATAATAATTAATAATACTAATACTAATACTAAAACTAACACCAACACCAACACCAACACCAACACTAATACTAATAATAATGACAATAATAATAATAATAATAATAATAATAATAATAATAATAATAATAACAATAATAATAATAATAATAATATAATAAATTAACATTTTAATGGGAGGCCTCCAATCACCTAGAGGTGTTTTTCAGGAGGGTCCTCTAAGAAATATAAGTCTAGAATATGCATTAAATGTCTAAAATACAGAAGTAATAACAGCTGAAAACTTAGACTAACCCCACAATACAATGAAACTCAGAGAACCTGGTGAAAACCCAGAGACTATTGAAAGCAAGGCCAAAGCGAAAGGAAAAAAAAAATTAAATTCGTAACATTGCTTCAAAAAGCAACTACAACAAAGTTACGTGCTACACGAAAATAGAGGAAGGTCCAGTGACTCGCCAGGACAAACTGGAGAAGTTACACTAGAGAGTGTGAGGGGTTCGCATGATGGACCAGTTATCCCGGCCATCCAGGGTGGACGAGAAGGGGTTAGAAAACCACCTACGGTCACTTCATACTACAAAACACAGAGTAGAGGTGCTGGTAGCTAGACTTTCACTTTATTAAACCTGACTAAGAAGCTGCACTTACGATACTTACAAACTCAGGAAAGAGAAAAGGTACTCCATAACGCGAACAACTGACTCAGGCAAGGAATTCAAGACAGTCGTTAATTCCTTCATACTGTCTTCTACTGAAGAAGACACTGATGAAACAATGTAATGGATTAGTAAAATAACATTGCTTTACAGGAGAGAATGTTTTGAAGCACATCCAAGCCTAATTACTTAGGAACCTTGATTTAGAGTATTTTCCCGCGCTTGAGAACGGTTGCATGCTCTAGTTAGCCGCACATTGTCCCGCGTTTGGCATTGATTTTAAGGTTACTTCCCACCTTCGCAGGTGCCCTTCGGGAAAAAAATCGTACGCGCGCCAGTTTCAATAAAACCCCAACAAACTATATATCATAAGAAAGCTTAATAAATGTACTTTAAGAAAAAAAATACAATTTCAGCAATGTTTTCTTTCAGGAAGTGTCAGGAGGCGGTAAGGCGTGAAACGACCGAGGCTTCTTCTATTGAATTTATCGGGTATCGGATTCCGCAGTACGAGCAAAATGGCTGCACAGTCTTGTTCACAAGGCATCAATCAACGAAAGTGTGTCGGGCCTTTTCGATATTCCGATTGGTTGTCTAGATATCCACTTCTAAAGTTGGATTAGCTAAAAATATGCGGGACGTGTTGCGTAAATGGACGCCACGGGAAAAATATGTTAAATATCAAAATTTCCCGACACACTTTGGTTTGTCATTATCTCGGAAATGTTCTGGCAAAATTTCACGAAAATCCGTCAAATCTGCATACCCTATAAATTCGCTCAAAGTGGATGTATTCCTCCAAAAATCAAATGCGAGATTTTAGCTTGTAAAGGTTCGTAAACAACTCGCGCCACGCCCGGAGATTATCACGCCTAATAAAACCGCAAACCAATGGAACAACAGGACCTCCTAGTGCCTATGACAATAGATCAAGATTTCCCGGGAAAAGCATCGCATTGCAACATGTTTTTTTTATCTCGCTCAGTGGAGTTCAATTCAGGACGGCGACGTAATATAATGGGCAAAGACGCCAAAGGCAAAGGCAAAGGCAAAACCCACGCCAAAAAGGTTAAAGGCGGAAAATGTGCCGCTGAAAAACAAGACGTTAAGGAATCGACGGACAGCTTAAGAAATACCCTTATTGCTGAAAGGAGTTCCCTTGGGTAGGTTTCATTTTCTTCATCACTTCCGTCAGATTCCAACGAAGAATCTTGTTCGCAGCCTGCACTGACGTTGACTTTGATTTTTAAGCTAATTGCTCCAAGGATATTCGAACGCTCCGGATCTTCAGCAGACGCCGAGATTGTCGAAGGCGTTTGGCCAAACCAAGGGCCTTTGTCGCTTTCAGCAAGGTTTTTTTTTTTCTTTCCTTGACAATATGGAGCTTTTTCTTTCTTCTTTGGGCCGGTTTTTTTCGTTTTCTTTACCCAAGGCCTTTTTTCTGCTTTTGATTTTTCCATAGGAGTTAGCGTGAAGAGCTTCCACGTGGGAGTTTTTGTCAAGTGCGTGATGTAAATAAAAATATGCAAATGACATGAAATACGAGCGATGAGCGTTTGCCGCGAAAATTTCCCCAGGGTTCTCGCCCGTTGACAAGATTGTGACACCTTCCTAGTTTATTAACTTTATTTGAAAATACGTTTTTTCTAAATAACTCGGCCGCTTTTTGAGATTTTTAATGTTTTTCTTTTGGAAACACTAGATAAAATGACGAACTTAAATTTTGTCGAATAAAAGAAAAAACGATTTTTTTGGCCTCTGAAGGTGGGAAGTAACCTTAAGATTTCCCGCCGTTAGCAGTGGTTGTATCACTTTCCGCGCTTTTCACTGTTAGTTACGTTTTGCCGCGCTTAGAAGCAGAAGTAAAGCTTTCACTGGGTTTTGATTGGTTCATTTCGTACTATGATTATTACTATGATTACGAAAGTTTGGTGACCAGGGGCCCGTTTCTCAAAAGCCCCGTAAACTTTTCTGTTTTAGATACAGATGGACTAAAAATGGCTTTACGGGCCCGAAACGTTTCCGGGGCTTTCGAGAAACACGCGCCAGGCTTTAACGTTCAACTTGTGTTGTTGTCACGGGCAACTGGCTTCGTTTCCAGTGGCAACTTGTCGGCCTTTGACATCATTGACCGAAAAGCGCGCGAAATTGCATGCGACAATAATACCACCACTGGAAACGAGGAAAGTTGCGTGTGGCAACACCGTAATTTCAAGTCCAAAACTTCGTCACCAAAGCTCCGTCGCGCCTTACTCGACTGATAATCGTAGCAACGCAATCTCTTTGTTTTGGCTTGAGACCTGGTCTTAAAAGCATACGCTATGTACATGTACAGGTAACACAATGTGTTACTTACAACTCGCTTTGATGAACTCTTGATAATGTGAACTAGGGAAGAGCGGGTCCTCCAGTTCTCTGAAGTAAACCCTCAGCAATCCAGCAACAGCGTTGATATCTTTCCAGTGATTCAGACCTGCTAGCGGATCACGACCTAAAGAAAATACTACTCTTTGAGCTAAGAGGTAATAAATGCAGATTAGCCACTTATTGAAAAAGCTAAACGGCGATATTTCAAGTCATTTCAGTCCCTGATGTTGCAAATTACTTACAAATAAAAAAATACCTCATCATGAGTATTTTCCAAGGTAGAACAACACCAACAAATTTGAGAGTTTTTAAATGTCACTCTTTGTGAAATCATTAATTTCATTCGCAGTCATATGATTACCGACAGACGAACTGTCGCCTTTAGATCAACTAAACCTTTACTGACTAATATTTACCATTTTCAAACAGCTGTTTCATGTCGTTTATTTCCGTTGTGGATCCAGATAGTCGAAATATTCCCTGGTGATCTAGACCTGAAAATAATTAATCATACATAACCGACATCAACAAGAGGCTTTATCGGCTGAGAAAGTGGTAATATATCAAACACGACAGACCGTGTTTGACCAGATTTCCAAACACCGAGAAGAGAGTTGAAAATACGACGAGTAGCGGAGTATTTTTCACGAACGATGAGGTGTTTGGAAATGAGGTCAAACACTAAAACTAAGGAGAAAACGCAGAAAAAAACCGTAAAATCCATGCAAATTACGATCACATATCCAAACACCGTCACGTTCATGATTTCCTTTGTTTAAACTTGAAGCATTTTTGAGTTTGAGATAAAAATATCACTGACCAACTCTTACTTTCCAAGCAAAATTCAAAAGTAAGTAACAACCAATCAGGACACGATACGTCATCAGTATCATCCGCGTTCAATCTCCGACGTTTTTCTCGGAAGGGAGGGGGTGGCGACTCGGCCTATACAGTAAAAGCCATACAGCCCGTATACAACTGGTCTATGAAGTGACAGTTCTACAGAAACGAAAATGATTTTGCTCTACCAGAATTCAGACAAACGACACATGAATGGCCTCAAAGAGCTGTAAGCTAACGCCAAGTTTCCCATCCGTATACGTGTATAACCACTGACTTCACTTTGACCAAAAAAAAACAAAACAAAACAAAAAAATACAAAAATCACATATGTAAAATATTAAAATAATGTACTTACCAAACTTTTTAATAAACTTGACACAACTTTCTACTACTTCAGGAATTTCTCTTCCCGTAATCTGTAAATAAAAACACATTTTGACTACAGTACTTACATGTAACTTCGGTGGACTGCAGTATTAATAAATACAGTGTGTAACACTGAATATTAATTGCTTGTCTGGTGTGATAACCCTGGGTTTAAATCATTCACACTGTCTAGTGACAAAATAAAAATAAATAAATATTAAATAAATAATTACGATAAATATTAATTGACCCCTCACTCAATGGAGCCTTTCAGAGCCAACGGAAACAAACCACAAAACAGTTAATGTCAATGAACATAACCTGGTTAAAAATTCCAACTGGCAGGAGGCAGACAGTTTTTTCATAAGCTTAGTCGAGGTGTTGAGCTAAGGTCTACCGAGAACAACACCAGGTAGTGGAGTGGTCAATTAAGGTAAGGTCAGAACAGGGCTTGAATCCTCCAACTCTGGATTCCAAGTCCAGCCCTAACCACTCGGCCACGCTGCTTCCTCATTCATGAGCACCTTAACATACATATAAATCAATAAAAAAATGTAAACTTACGCTAGTATAATTTTCTAAATTGCAACCAAACACTTTGGTTTTCTTGTGCACAGATTCCAGGATAGCTGAAGCTTCCTTGGAAGACATGTCCAAATGAGGCCTTTTAAACCTAGAAGAGAGAGAGTCTCCATAAATATATTTATTCCTTAAAGGAGCTCAGTCACGGTTTGCACATTTTGAAAAGTTTAGCCTAAATTTTTCAAGTTCGTCGTTTGCAATCCGTCTCAATCTTCGCCATCATTGACCATCCTTGTTCCTTTATGGTTTATTACTATCTCTTTGATGTTTTTCTATCTTAGTAACCTATCATTTTCAGGTTTCCTTCCATTTAAAGGAGATTTCGTACGTGTTACAACCTGAGTTCATCTACAAAAACTCTGTAGAAAATAAAGTTTGAATCTTCAGCACTTCCTCACACAGGAAACAAAATTATAATAAATTAACAAAACAAATATTATTTCACAATAATAAATATTTATTTTCGTGGTACCTGGCTCCAACTATGTCTGGCGTTACTTCTCCTATAAAGTAAGAAAAGGAATTTATTAAGTAAACTAAAAATGTTTTTGTTTCTAATGAATACCAAACTACCACTTTAAGGGTAAGTTTCTATTACACTTAGTCACCTACATATCAATTAAGGTAAGCACAGTAGGCTTGAAGCAGCTCAAGTAGCTACTGTTTGCCACACAAAGTAGCAGTGCCAGTCGGAGCAGGGGGTGGGGAGGGGGGAGGGGGGTATGCCATGGTCTAACAAAGGAAATTTAGAAGGTATCGACAGTGATTACCGAGCAAAATGTAAATGGTGTACATGTATCTGAAATTGAAAACTCATCTCATCGTAGTATATTTTTTTCAAAATAATGATACATGTAATGATAATGATAATGATAATGATAAGGATAATAATATTAATAATAAATAGGCAATTAGGGAGAATCTGTGAAACTGATCCAGCTTACAAGTCTTCAAAATATGGTTTACACAGTAAATTTTGGAACTTAGACAATGGCCAAAAGTACAACTATTCGCCCTTCAACCCTCAAGATTAATCAGCGTCAAAATCAATACGATGTAAAGAATGAAAGTGAACAGAATATTGTCATGATGCACCTTTACATTCCCACAACATGTCCCCTAGTGTGTACTGACCTTTAGGTTTGAGACAAAAGCATAGCAACCATAAAAGAGATTGGCATGTCAAGGTTCACAGTGCTACTAACCTAGTGTTTTAGTCAGCTTGTCATTCTCAGCTTCCATTCTGACTTTCAAGCTACTAGTAAGAATAAGTTCTCTCATTTTCTGGAAGCAAAATGTTAACATACCATGAATAACATCTAAGCAAATTGGCACAGAGCAACAACACACACACACAACAAACAGTTAGATTTACATTACATATATGAACTTCCATACCGCAATATAATACATTTCTAAGTCTTCGCTGCTGTTTTTGATCGACTGACAGCTCGCTGTTCCATTGACAGAGTCTACTTCACCGTTGGCCAGTCTCATCATCTCATTGTCCCACTGCCTGTGCATTTCACTAAGTGCATCACACGTGGCCTCTGCTGTCTTTTCAATCTATTGACATTAACAAAAAAATACAAGGTATACAGTTTATTTAAACAATCATGTTTGATGTAGATACCATATAGTCAGTAGAAACCATGTGATTTGAAAAAAAATTGTCAACCTGTCATCTAAAGCTCTATTCAGAAGTTAATTCTTTAGCACACTTACATACAGCACTATAAATAACATTTTTAATTGCATGTGATCCTCTCTTTGCCTCTAGCTGGACTTTTTTCTCTATAGTCCCTAGTTCAAGTTCTCAGCCATACGTGGTAAATATTAGACAAATTGGTAGCCTCTTGCTAGACAGATTCTTACACAAGTTTATGTTTCTGTTTGTTGGCACTAACCTCTTCTGTTTCTGCCTTGATTTTTTGAAGTCTCTCATACACTTTATAATGGTGTTCTATTACATCTGTCTGTTGAGGTGACACCTGATTCAACTGTAAATAAAAATAAACAAAAACTCAGCAGCCATGCAAATCCATTGGCACAAAAAAGGTGATTAACATATAGAAAAGAGTTCAACTCCCACAGGATTGGTTTAGGGTATCAACATGGCTGCTATTTTACTGTTTTGGGACACCAATAAGGCTGCCATGACATTCTGTGAAACACTCTATTTGTACATGTAGTTTCTGTAGAAAAACACTAGAGGGATAAATTCATTCTCCCCCTCTTGTACTAGTATAGTATATTCCACTGCATAAAGGTTCAATGTAAGTACTGCAGGCTCCTACCTCTTCATCACTGTAAGGCAAGTAAGCAAAAGTAAACGGCCGGGTTACTGTTCCTTGATTGTCATCAAAGAAGTACTGCTTGTCTTTATCAGCTTCAACAGTGAGCTTAGCTTCACGCAAACTATCGGCAGATTGAATGGTTGCACTGGCAAGGTTAGCCTCTGCTGTCACATAGGCTTCAACACCTCGCTTGAATGACTCATGGTAATTACAGTCAAATCCCTATGTGTACACGTAATAATAATTGCACATATTTAGAACATAGCAACATACACATAAGAAAAATAAAAGTGGTACTAATATTATGATTACTTGTCTGGTAATTCATTATAATTATCAAAATATTATAAGCAAACTTAGAGATATTGTCTTAAAATGACCAACAAATTGACGATTTGCATGATGGCGTCATTTGACTACAAGGACCAGACTCCCCCACTTTTCCTTTTTTCTCATGCTAATTAGGACAACTGTTATGTCGTGGTTCAATGTTACCCTTTATACAATTTGGTGTTTTCCAACAATTACAGTGATCCAAACCCTACTGTGGTTAAAAATTTGAAAAGTAAGGGAGAAACAAAATGATTTCTGGTAACTGTAGTCAGATGATGTTTTTGTGCAATTGTCCTATTCACAGAAAGTACACACAATGTATGTACATGTACATTAAAGTTTTGACAACCAGTTTCAGGCTGGTCAGTTTTTACACCTTAAGCTTACAAACACATGAAGGGCTAAATGCTATATGCAATAAATGGTTGAAGTTGTCCTTTAGTAGCATTTTGGAATAGATACATGTAGATATATTGATTCAATTGAATATTTTCTTTCATTCCCTGATGATGCTGTAGAACGGCAAAAGCTTGGAATTAAAATACAGTAGCTCAAGGCCTCAATTGAATTGATATATCTAACTATATGCAATATTATCTATTGCTACATGTAGCTTACATTCTTTCTTTTTACAAAACGCATGGATAATGATACACGTATGGCAATACTTACATCCACCAATGTGCTAAGGAATCTATTGTAATAATTTTCCAAGAAGCGGTTTGTTGACTCCAGGGATAAAACATAATCATTCTTTGCTTTCACACACCTCTTCTTGCATTCTGTAAATTTTTGTTGATGCTACACATAAAAAGAGAAAAAATCAAATTGATTCCTAAAGAATTAATCATCTAACATGTAAATTGCACACTATCATATAAACTTGAAATTAAAGCAATTCAATACCTTTTCTACTTGTTTGGCCATTTTTTCATTCTTTCGCCGGGAATCTTCTGTCTTTTGAAGTTTCTGCTCAGCAGTTTTGCTCTCTACAGCCATACTATGATAGCGATGGAGTTTCTACAATGAGCATGATTACAAACAAACATCAGTGAAGATGTTCTACAGATTACTGCACCTTTCAATGGCATGTGAACTCTGCCCAATTAATGGTTTCATGTTTTGTTACCTAACTGTTAACCATCTTGGCAGAACTCTCAGGAAACAGAGGTTTACAAGTACCTCAACAGATTGAAAAGGTTGTGCCTGTGGGTTGTAATTGGTAGATTTTGTCCATTTTGTTTGTCTCTTTTTTTTTCCAGGTTTGTTTCATTTTTATTGTAATTATTATTGTGCACAAGGGTATGTACATGTAGTTTACAGAACTTAATTTCCAAAAAAAAGAGAAAAGACTATTCACCCAAAACACCTTTAAATAACAGGCCAAAGTTGACCTAAATTCCAGCTAAACTAAAAGTCTTCCAACTTATATAAAAGCTCTATATTAGTCAAAATTCTAAACAACAACTACAGTAATCACCCTGTTAAGTTCTTGAACTGACTTGAGGAGTTCGTCTTGTAGGGTAGTAGCAGTCTCTCTGCACTGCACAAAAAAAAACAAATATCAGCCACTAGTAGACAAGTGTACATACATGTACCGTGAATCCTTGAATCCTTGAATTAGCCCCCCCCCACCCCCCCCCCCCCCCCGCTGAATAAGCACCTCCTTCAAATAAGCACCCCTCCTATGGGTCAAAATTTAAAATAAGCACCCCCTCCCCTCCCCCTATTTTGTGGACAAGTAATGAGCCAGCAAAGGATGTATAGTTTTCGTCGTGTAGTATTACATTGGTACATTCTTTCAGTTTGTGACCACGTGAATTTTTAATGGTGTCACGATTTAAACTTTATTATCAGCTTTTTATGTCGATAAACAGCTTAATATGTTGTTGTTTACATGCAGATGATGTACTAAAAGAATGATCATGTCAGGCCATGATTTGGGAAAAATTAAATAAGTGCCCCCCTCCCCCACTCCCCCTCGAATAAGCATCCACTGTCTTCTCCTAAATTTGAAATAAGCGCCCCAGGCGCTAATTCGGGGATTTACGGTAACTCAAGTGCTATAGAGTACAGACTTGTCACAGGGCATTTTTGTATATTTCAACAATAAGATCATGAGCTCAAGAATTCTATTAATAGCGTGATAGTGCCCTCATGTACTATCACGCATACAAATGGAAAGCGAATAATCTTATTGTTTTAGTATAAATCTACTACCCATTCAAAATCTTTATCTAAATTTATCCTCTTTACAGACACTGGCTTTAAAAGCACAAAGAAGTGGCCACCAGTTTTTTAAACAAACACACACTGCTAGGCTACTCACTATCTAGCCAATCATAGCACAGCATTTGTAACAGAATGCTAGTAGATTTTATCATTTGTACTAAAATTACTTCCAATTGATACATTGTACACTCACAGTAGAATCCTGATTTTTCAAACTTCCAAATATTGGGTTGAAAATTGGCTAGTTCCAAAAATCGGGGGTAAAATTACAGTGACTCAGGGGAGGGAAACAACTTTTACATGTAGTCTGCGTTATCAAGAGGTTTGAAAAATCAATGGATCAAGAAACCCAATTCCACTGTACATATACAATGCTGCCCAAGTCTTAAAGGTAAAGGTAAAGGTACATGTAAACTTTATTCAGCCAGGGTGGCCCATTCAGCAACGAGGCTGATATACAGAGGGGCCCTGGACTAAAAGTATAATAATTAAAAATACAAGACATCGTGATAACGTTTTGGGACATTAATAAAGCTTTTGCAGTTCAAATCTGTCCATAATCTGTGGCTTGCAAATTAATTTCAACTTACAATGTTTCCCTTACTCTCCTTGACAATGCTGGATTTCAAGAAAAATGTAGTAAAGTTATGGTCACATATAACTATTGCTGGGTACTGTGATTACTGTACATATGGCCTTAGGTGTCCTGCAGGGCACAATGAGGAATGAGACTGTGATTACATGGGGAACCAAATGGGTTTCAAAAGCACTCAGTCAGGCCTGGTTCACACTGGCGACATAATGACATAAAAGACATAACAACATACAGTAATCCCTTACAAGTGCCCTTACTGTACGTCGGTAACATGAACATTGACATAAATTAAGAAATAAGGAAAAGATCAGCTTTTTTTTCCTTGTGTCATAATGTTCATGCTGTTATAAAGTTGCTTTTAAATGCCATTATATCGGGATGTTCACACTGCAATCGTAATGACATAACATCCTTCTTATGTCATTATGTTCATGTCGCCATGTTGCTAGTGTGAACAAGGCTTTAAAAGAGTGCCCGTACTTCACCGGATGGGATACATTGTGTAGTTACCTTTTTGGATATTCTTTGACAGTCGTCGCTTATAATCATAAATCTATTCACAATGTTGTTGGAAACATTGTCACTAAGGCCAAGGTGCATCTTAGATTTGTTCTTTGTTTCAATGAGGACTTGCTGCCATAAATCCATAGTGGTTCCCTTCTCCTTCCTGAATAAAAAAATATATATATATCAAAACAAAACTTCATCAGAAAATCTTCAAGAATTAACAAATTGATGTCAGCTTTTCAGGTGTCTGCCCTGTTATTGATATCATGAATTTCATCAGAGTATTGTCAAAGTACAGTGTAGCTGTGGATCCACGACGTGATATTGTTGTTTCACAAAAACAAATTGTTGAATTTTGTCCGCTCTTGCTCGTTGCGTCAACATCGCATCACATACAAATTCATGTGTCTGTCTACTTATTGACAACGAAAATTAGCCAAAGAGTGCGTGAGAATTTCTGCAATTAACACAAAAAATAATAATTATATGTATTAAGTTTACTATAGACCTTCAAGGGCCTATTTTGTCCAAAAATATTTTTTACACCAAATTTAAGATGTTTACTTTATCTGAATTTTCCAAAACAAATATTTCAAAAACATAAAACACGAATGAGCTACCCACAAAAATGTAAATTCTTACAACAAGTCAATGAACCGCAAACTGTGATAAGCCAATTAAAATGTGTCAACCTTTAAGTTGAGCAGTAACAATTTTTGCGGCAACTGATCTCATTGGCAGAGTCGTATTTCGCTTCTTTTGCTTATCCTTTACGTCTTGCAATTTCTCGCAGAGATATCTTCGCTTTTGTTGATTATTTTCATCTCTTAAGTGATAGACTAGGCGCTTCGCATTCCCACATTTGAACCCAAGTGCAAAATTGCAAGCGAATGTTTCATCGATGCCCTGCTCTAGCTTCTTCTGGTACAAAAGTTGATTGCAGTGGAATTACCGACGAATTTAATCGCTGATATCTGACAAGGCAGCTCCTCCAAACGCTCCTTTCTCCTACTTTACAGAGTGTTTTTCCATATTCTACTAAAACAAACAGGCCGATGAATTGCGCATTTAGTTTTTTCTTTTTTTTGAAATGTTTAAATATCTGCACTTGACTCAGCTCGCCGAGTAGGCCTGTTCAAGGCTCTTCTGCTAGCATTCCTCTTTTCCCCTTTTCCTTCTTTACCATTATTTTACCTGCTGATTCCATTTAGATGCTGAATGTTTCATGGCAGACGATGTAAGATATAAAGATATACTGTAGATGTAAACATTGCACATTCATTCCCAGGAAACATTACTGTAGCCCTCCGGGGAGTTCAAAGCTGCGTTTCATTGGTTGGCAGCATGGCCGCGTTGACAACCGCTTCAGTGAGGTACAAAAAATGTGAATTTCTTTCAAGGCCGAAAACTCAAGGTTTATTATTGCGTGAATTACCTCTATTCAAATGAATTAATAGGGTATGTAGATTTATTGGATTTTAACGAAACTTGGCCGAAATGTTCGTCAGATATTAGCGCACCAAAGGGTGTGAGGCTTTTGCGAAAATCAAAATATTTTTCCTTTGACGTCCCATTGATTAACAGCAGTCAGAAAATTTTCTATTGTCCAACTTTGAAAGAGATTTTCTAAGCAACCAATAGAAATATCGAAAAAGCCTCACACCCTTTGTTAGCCCATCATCTCCTGATTGATAATGTCCAGTCAGTTTGGATGTCCGCAGTAACACAAAGGCTGGTAATTCAGTTTACATGTAGCAAGTGTGGTCATTCTAATTTGCGTTTTTAGGCTTGCACATGCCTATGAAAACAAAAATAGCAAAATATATTGTTATTTTCGGATTCTACAGTTTATTAGCTTTACCATGATATATAGTTTGCCGTGGTTTTCTTTAAATCAGCACGTAAAGAAAGCATTTTCCGGAAGGCACCCCTGAAGGTCTACAGTACATGTAACCTTAAGTACATGATATGAGTACAGGCATTTTTAATGTACATGTACCTTTGGGTTTTGTGCCTTTGGAGCTTGTCCAAATACATTCTTGAAAGTCTTTCTAAGTTTCTAGAGTAGTCCAGTTCAATCTCTGACAGCCTTCTAAAAAACTCCTGCAAATCAGCCAGAAAAAGAATCTTTCCTTCTGTTCTGCTATCAAAGCATTTCAGTTGTTCAATCACGATCTGGCGCACCTCTGAAAGAAAATAACAGTTATACTATAAGTAAAGCAACTTAAGGTTGGCACATGTCCCTAAGGGGCATGTTGTGGGGACATAAAGTGGGGACAAGCTCCTTCAATAACGCATAGGACACATGTTCCAGGGATAGTATGTAAGTTGGTGCACACAAAGCGGATTGAGGCATAAACATGACTGTGTTGTAGCAGAGACAGTTTGCAAAAACTGAAGAGGTCATAAAAAAATTTTGTCCCTGCTTCATGACACAAAAGTTCATACCAATTGCAGGGACAAAATTTTGTCCCTGCAACAGAACTTTTTCATGTCACACAAGGAAAACTTGCTGCAACATGTCCTGGCTTCACGTCTCCACAACATGTTCCCTACAAGGAGTGTGTGATGACCTTCAAGCCCAATTAGTTCTTTGTATTTTACTGTTTTCTGCAACATGAACCAGCTTAGGAGCATTGGTAATCTGTCATGCAAGGTTATCCCTCTGTTCTCTCTCTGATTTTTCAACAATTTGTTGGTACCCATTCATAATCTTGGGCAGAGCGAGGCAATGTCAGTAAATTGTTCTGCCCAGCATAGCTGGGAAGCACAGGGTTAGACCAAGCTGATTGATCCAGAGTCCAGCACAGCAACCATTAAGCCATTGCACCACTCATTGTAACTGATGTGCAACAATGCTAATTTTCTAAGCAAAATTATACATGTACATACACCTCCAGTTATTTGACGGTTTAACATCTAACATGCATGGATACTTTGGTAGCTGCAAACTTGTATTTTAAAATTAGGAACGAGCAAAATTTCTATGCATATTTTATATGCTCTTAAACCAACAAACACAGAGTTTATTTTTCAACTATCATGTCATTTAGGCCTCTAGTTTTTGAAATACATCACACATCATCAGAAACTTGTACCAATCACATAAGGCAAATGTGAGTGAGTAAAAAAAAAACTGTATGTAGTGCAATTAGGGCTCATAAATGATCTTTTGCACGTTTTCTTGACCTAATATGGTAAAATGGAATAATAAAATAGTTTACATGTATGTGCATTTACGGTCAGATGAATACATTATCAATAATTGGATTCCTAAGAACTTTCCTTTTATCTTTCAGAATAACAAATCAGTTATGTACTGATAATTCCAGGGATTTTCCTGAGTTTAATAATGACAAATGTAATATTTTGGTGAACTTAGTTTGAATAAAATCAGAGCTTCAGCGTTAGTTCTGTTTTGGTAGTAATTTAATCTACGGTCAAGCCAAGCCCTACATTTAAGAAGGAAGTACAAATATAAGATCATCCTAAGAAGACGGAAACTTCCTGTTCTAGCTACTTACTCATGTACACATGTCAAAAGCTGGGCAGAAAAAAGCTAATATTTATCATATTACTGTATAAGTATTGTGTTTTGTTATATTTATGTTCTCAAAGATATTAGCTAATTTTGCTACCAAAAATTCAAGAGTAAATAAAGTACATATAGTTTATACATGTAGGTTCATCTATGTATGTATGTAATGGTACCAGGATTACTTCCAATAATATATGCAGGGCTGCTTCAGGAATTCTGAACATTTTTGTTAAAGAGGAAGATAACACATGTGTATTTCAGCAAGCAGGATTATACCACAGGAAGTGGGTTGCAGTTAGAATAAAGATCAAACAAACAACTGTTATCAGTGAAATCATTAAATGACAATTGTTATGCTTTCAAGAACATGCAATACAGCAATCAGTAGCCCAACTACACCTATAGAATGTGTCAATGTTCAGAGCTAATCCATTGCTTGAAAAAACAATCTAACTGTCCCATGTGTGTAATGCAGGGTTACAATTGAATAATTCGACATGTGACCACAGATTGAGTTATATTACAAATATCTACCTGCAATAAACAAAACAGTAGTAATTTTCAGGTGGGAAATAACAGCGACACATGTACAATTATAGCAGACTTTTAAAACAATGCCAGCATAAATATGTTATGTGATATACTTGATACTTCCAAGCTTGAGTTCAGTGCTGAAACTAAATACCAATATTGCTTTATAATTTAAGCTTGAAAAACTATGCCATTTGCACGTGAATCATTCATAAAAGGTTACCAATGAAGTAGGTTTATAACACTATACATATGGTTGTGCACAGAAAGATGTGATTATGAAATATCAGTTTGAAAATTAAGTTTGTTAAATAAACTTCACGTGTTTTGTAAAACTTTATAATATTCACCAAAACGCAGCGATTTACATGTAGACAGTTGTCGAGAGTGTGAATGTTCCATTTTGCCACATTTCGTGACCCAAAACACGACAGTATAGAATTTATATTTCTTGATGCTCAGGTTAAACAGGAAAACTCTCAACTTTCTTTTGTAGTGGTCTCCGTTTAGACACGCAATTCTGCTAAAAGCGAATATCTTTACACTAAACTTGCCAATGATGGCTCGAGAAAGCCGGAAATTTTGAATAGCAGTGAATTGAACACAGGTTGCTAAATTCAGAAAGGCTTCAGTAACATTTAAAATTAAGCGTACAATAATTAGAACTCAATAAGTTCTAATATCACGACAAAGTCGAAAAGCCATTATATTCACACAACGACAAAGCAATTTGTCAAACTACAAAAGTAACGAATTTGTGAGCAAGGGTCCAACGAATTTCAATAATGTCATTTGTGAATGCTTTTGTGGCATCTTATGAGATCACTCCGACCAAACTTTCCCTTATCTCGAACGCAGCTCTTCAAAATTTCACAGTAACGTTTCGTTTTGAAGAGTTTTAAATATTTAATGCTTCTAAACACGTTTAAATTGACAAATTTAAAGGAAGACTCTCTACATTTTTGACCACGAGGGAAACTACATGTATTTATTTAAACGAAATTGAAAAGTATAATTTCCACACACTGTAATCGCGTTTCTGGCAAATTTATAGGCACCGTGAAAGCTTGGCACAGCGATTTAAGAGACACAAGGTGTACTTAATTTTTGAAAGCAAAGATTCGTGCCTGAGACTAAACACATCCTTTGATTGTAAGCTATTTAGAGAAGTTTGCTTGTTTTATAGCAACAACGTAAACCCATATTTCTTTACTGATTAAATTTACTCCTACACACAACTTTAATAACACCATTACATTACACTGTAGAATGGAATATCGAGCTTTCGCGACCTTCTACTCGTAAATTTTGCCCTTTCGAAGAAAAGGGAGTTTATCTCGCCACTAAGCAAGAAATAACAAGCCAAATTGCTCAATATTTACCGACCGTCTAGTGGAAGTCAAAGTGCGCGCTCAACAGTTATCGCTTACTAAAACGACAAGAGAACTGCCCCCTCATTCTCAAGAATACTCCTGGCCGGAAGCCGCAACGGCGTATATTTCGATTACTTTCTCGGTATCACCGTGTTTTACATCAACTGTTCATTTATTCTCCGCCTCTAGCAGCGTCGTTTCAAGACAGGACAAAACAAAACTGACCTTTCGATTGAGTGTCGAACTCCAACACAGCCGCCTTGCCCTTCTTCCCACTCGACGTCATTTTCAGCCTCTAAAACGAGTACGCCTCTACGCCATCTTGATACCAGACGATTGTACTTTCACGAGGAAGGAATCTGCCAGCTTTTGGCTGGTTTAAAGATCAAGAAACTCTTTGTTTTGAGACCAAAATTCGCGCAGATAGGAGATCTTGCTGGCCGGAAGGAAACTTCGAACTGCGCTAGCACCCAGGTTCCTTCGACTTGGGGTATCGAAAGCGAGGCCATTATTTCATTTATTTACTATTTTTATTTTTTTCCCTGCCCGGCCGGCTCTCTGTCTGTAATTTTACATCAGACGAACCCGTGAGCCAAAAGAGAAAGGTGCGATTCATATTTCATATTTTTATTGTTTTGCACTATTTTACATATTGTTCACAATCAAAGGCGAGAGAGTTCGAAACAAGAGGACTGGCTTAGCTATGCACGCGGTCAATTTTCCTCTCGCGAGTTTTTTCGCGTCACACAGGATGGACTAAACAAAGAGAGGGGCTGCTCGTGATCTTCTGCCAGCGATATGAAAACTACAAATTAGAGGGGGAGAAGCGTTGCGTAACGACCCTAAAAACGGCTGCGAAGGACTCTGCAAAGTTTGTAATTCTGTAATTCGCTCCCTGTCTCACAGAGGCTCGATTACCAGCCGCTGCTCAGCGGCGGAAATGAAATGTTTCACGTATCTCTATTTTTTACCAGCTAGGTTTATTTTTTCTGTTGTTTGTTCAATTTTTTTCTCAACCAATTCTGTTCAACCTTCTGTGCGTGGCGCCTTGTTATTCTGGAAGATAACCAAAAACGGTATTACTTACCGTATTTTTATAATGTGATGATATTTAGTTAATAATTTCCTTATCACATGATAGCTATAGTCATCTCCGGTTAAAATACGTGCTGTGAAATCTGACCAAATGGGCCATAATTTATTACACAATGAATTTGTTTTGACGATTTTACATTCAGGACAGCACTGAACGGACAAAAAAAGGTAAAATTTAGTTGAGTCATCTGTGTGTGTATTCTTCACACTTTTTTGTTTAATTTACCGATACTTTTGAGAGCTATAGCAAGTCCTGCGCATTGAATACATGCAATTCGTATTAACATGTCTGATCGCCGCCCGCGCTTTTGTATAATAATTTTCTGATCAGGAGATGTTCGCGCCGCGAGATTTAACGAGAAGTATAGCTCAGCCGTAGGTTAAGTTTATGTATGTTCAGGAGAGCTGGAATGATGTTGATATGTTAATTTTTAAGTTGTGTTCGGTGGTGGTGGACGATCAAACTTCCAGGTAAGAAAGCCGGAAAGGAATAAGGTAACGCGTGACATGCGACAAACGTGACGTGAAGCGCGCGTTACACGTGCGTAGAGGGAAGTAAAATGCTTTAATTTTAATACCAAACCTAGGTTTAGTTGTAAGTTATATATTAGACTCTTTCCCAGACGTTATGCGAGTCGTCACACAACGGTTCTTTGCGTAATACTGAAACGAAGGAATCCAAAAAGGAGATGTAATCTCCGATATTTTTTTGAGGAGGGTTTGGGCGAGGGTAACGGGGAGGGATATTCGATTCCCACTCCCCTATATAAGGCTGGTCATTGGCCACACGAACAATGTCCTTGCGATTTTTGGAACAGTTTTCAATGCAAACTATTATATGCGACTCGCCGAGACTTGTATACAATACTTAGTGTTGAAAATATGCAACACGGGTCGAATAATGCAACCATTTGCTTTTTTCTATATGCACTTGTCCATAAACCATAGGCTTGCCACGTTTGCAAACGGCGTTGAATTTTCATGAATATTACCATGGCCTTGCGCATGTAGACGAGACTGAAGTTCGTCTAGCGTGCTCTATTTGGAATTCTTGTTTGAAAAATCAATGGAAAATCTTGGACTGCTGGGTAGGTTGTACCAATTAATTAACTAGTTTAGATTTAAAATTCCGTTTAAAGATTCAAAAGCAATCTTTTCAGTAAAAATAGGCAGGCAAATGGCAGGCAGTATTTGCAGAAGTTATTTGTACCGAAAGGAGGGCATATGTTTCTAACGGGCGTATTTAAGACACGAAATGACGAATTGGCACTACTAGTCACTGCGAGATACGGGTATCTGCTGTACGGGTTAACTTTGACAATTTTTGAGAGCTAACCAGTGCTATTTAGGCTAACCTGAGCGCTATTTGGGCCGAACCAGAGGGCTATTTTATTTAGGCTATTAATTAATTTATTTTTTACTATGCTATTTCGTGCCCGTTTCTGACTTGACCATACCGGGATTATACATAAAGAATACCCGTTTAAAGTGAATTATAATCACTCATTAGATCTGCAGAATTTTTAAATGGCCGATATGTATGCGGTTCAATAGATCCTTGCCAATAATTCACCAGGGAACATTCGCGAGAGTGTAAATAAAAATATGAGGGTGACATATTTTTGCCAATATATTTCAACAAGGTTCACACTTGTAGCGGTTGTAGGGAATGTCCAATTGAATAGAATGACAGTGAGTTGCATATTAAATTATCAGTTTAGTCGGAAGTGCATAGAGGTATTCCGTCTCGCCGATATCTTCGAAGAGCAGTATCAAAATTTTAAAATGTAGCAGTGAATATTAATACAAAGGGAACCAAAAAAAGGAATGGCTAGTGAGAAATGCCTGATTTGGAATACTGCTTAAAGTCGATACCTTTGGATAGCTGACGAATGCAACTGACCTCTGTCCATTTCAACAGAAATTATCCCGGAAATTAGAATTTTGAATTTGTCGGTATAACATTAATGCATGTGATGATTTGCAATTCACGAGACGTCTCTTTTAGTTGTATTGTTTCATACAAGGTTTGCTGCTGTCGTCTTATCCGTCTAAGTATACTTCTCAATTTTTTGGTCCACTTATTCAAAAAGAGAATTATTTTTGGGCTTCCGTTTTCTTTGCGATAAAAAGAAATGCAAAACGGCCCCATGATTTAACTTAGATCAGCAAAACATTCTGGTCGGGATTTTGCTAAGCTTGGCCAAAATTCACGTTGTAAGACTTGAATGCAATTAGAGTTGGTTTTATTTAATACATTTATCCGAAAAAGATTTATACATCAGTAGCCATGCGATTGGTATTTTAAAATTCTCCATGTAAACCGCTTTATTTCGGTAAGACAGAAATCTTCTCTTGTTTTGAATTAGTTTGGCTACCAAGAAGTTCTTGTTACCAAGTTACGCTTCTTGCAGAAAACCATTTTTCTCGCGTTTGATGTCTTCACCTTCCTGTTAACAAAAAGCATCAAGACTATTTCATGACACTTTTGACGTTTTATCTGAAGCGCGATTCATCTACTTTACACGGAAGCTTATAGGCTAGGAATTTATCTTCCACAACGGGAGATATATATCCAAATAAACGATGACGTTTTTTAAAAAATGAAATCTTCCATTATGATACACAGCATGTCGTGATAATGACGACTGCAGTTCCTACATCTCCCAGCATCCTCTTCGAGACGGGCAACTGATTTACTCAGCTGGCCCGAAAACAAAAGACCTTTCGCTAAGTCGCCCGGTGATTGGTTAAAAACTCAATAACACAGGTTATTTTATCCACCTACGAAACCGTCATCAATATTTCAGGTTTGGTGCACTCTAATTTACGTTTTAACTGTGGATTTGAAAGGAGATACCTACAGGACGTAGTAAGTGAATATTTGCGACGTAAATTTTGGCTTTTAGCACGGAGACATGTGATTTTTGCAAGGAATAGTTTAAGGTAAGAAAACTGGATTTTCTAATTATTTGCCTGTCCGAAAAACAATCTGTCTGCAATCGCTTCAAATGAAAATTCGATATCGCGTTTATTTTGAGGAAAACCGGCCGACCGAGCCAAATGTATTATACAATGTACAGAAAACAATTTTGCAGCGAGGGTAGACGAACAAACCTTTAACTTCCAGACCGTTATTGTCGAAATCCTACCTGATGCGTTTAATTTAAAATTCAACTTTAAAAGAAAACAAGAATCTAACCAGCTGGAAGTCTGCTAGTTCACTTGTTTAACTATCCTTCTACGCGTGTCTTTATAAAAGGCGCCGTGTTTTTGCGTTTCGCTTGACTGATTCTCGCACAGGTGCTATTACGCCAGAACGCATTCTCCTCCGTTCTTCGTTGATGTTTATAGATAACATTACGCGAATAAATTAAACTTGGAACTGTTTTCGATCCGTCGTGAGTTGTTGTACTTTCGATGGCTATGTTTTCAATGTGTCGAATTTTAAATAACAATAATCAAGGAGCTAGTGATGAAAGTGGTCTCTCAAGAACAACTTATAGTGTCTACCTAGATAGCCAAACTCGCCAAGATTATACCAGTTCTCAATATCTTTTACAAGGTATTAAGCCTCTGTTTCCCTCATTCACGGCGATATCAATACGAAAAACAAATCATCCTTAGACTCATATGCAAATTCATGACAACAGGCCAGGTTTGTTTCGGGTAAATATTGCTGATAAAAGACCTCTTCATTGTGCGATACGTAATGTAAACGATTAGCAGTTCTGTATCTGAAAATTAGTACAAGATACCTGTAAGCTTACATACTTGTTTCATCGGCCAGCAAAATTTGAAAAAGGCCTTTTTTAAACTCCTAGCATGTATCATTATTTTTTACTGTTAATTTCGTGAGGTTTAGTTAAGGTTTACAAAATGGTTTTGTTGTTGCAGTTTCGCGCGACTGAAGAAACTTCTCGCAATATAGCAGAGATTTACTCTGTGGATATTTACCTGTTCGTTCGATGGATAAACATCGACGCGTTTTAATTTTGGCTGGAAAAATTAATGGAAATTAAACGAGGAGTGCTAAAATAGAAGACGTCAGGGACTCATTTGGGGAGATCCATCCAGATTTTTAAGTGTGCGGTATATTTAATATAGGTTATAAAAACGCACATCAGACTATTATATATATGTTGCTAAGGAGAGCTGGATATTTTTGGACTACACTCCACATATATATGAATATAAACACGGGATTTCAACCGCAAAATTGCCGATGAATGCGTTGAAATGTGTATCCGAGAAAGGCAGAGCTATAATTTGTATACTGATTTAGCTGGCATAAATTGATTTTAAATTTTACATGCGCGTGCTATGTAGCGCTAAAATCTAAGCTTGCTCATCATACTTGAAACAAAAAGTAGCATCTTTCAAATTTGGATATTACTTTCAAGAGATTTCTCAGCAATATATATATTCTTACTAATCGTATATATTTAGTATTTTTTTTAGTGAACCAATAACCGTGTATGTGCGACATATATATGTATGCGTCAAATGATTTTTGTCTAAATTTATCAAATTACTTCATACTTAGCTTGTATTCTCCGTTTGTAATTATAGATCTTTATTTCCTGAAGTGAATAACCAGTAAAATCCCTCAGTGCTGTATAGTATTCCACTATTGTTCGTTCAAAAACTTCCTTTTCACGAAAACGAATAAATTAAAATAAAGTTTCAATATCGCGACTGCACATTAAACCGAATTTACGTGCTAGAAACTTGCCCGACGCAAAAAGGAGAACCAATATCATTTCAGAGACAGATTTGTGTTAGCTTTGGCAGCACGAATCTTAGCCACTTTAGAGATTATTACGTTTCGTGTTTTCGCTCTCTGACTGACAGGTTACAATGGATGAACGTAAAAAAGGTATGTTTTTAATTTGGCATCGAAACTTGACGACGTATCTTAATATGAACGTTAACAAGGCACGTTCATGATCACGAACAGAGTTATTGCTTTGGTTTACAATACAGTGAATCATAATATCTCGTAATTTTTTTTCTTGAAGTAATAGTTATTTTCGTGCCGAGTAAGGGAGTAACAAAAATTCAATCTTGGTTTTCAAGTTACCTGTTATATAGTAGATAACAATTTCTAGCCAGTTTTTATGGGTGAAACGAAAATAACATTCTACACTTCGCTTGTGTTGACGCCATCGTGCCATTATTTTCAGAAATTATCAGCTTTCTTTCAAAACGACAAGTCATGGCTCGCAATGAACTTAGTGTTTGTAAAGCCAACGATTGTCAGAACCATTCTCACTCGCTAATAGGCTAAGAAAACGATAATCGGACTGTATTCTTCTAAAAATAGGTCGGTCACGGGAACTGGACAGCGAAAATGGAAAGATGATTCAAAGGAAACGTTGTTGATATAAAGACCACCAAATTCGCCTCGTGTTGTTGTTAAATGCGTTTTGCGAATAAAAGAAAGAACTAGATTTTCAACACCCACCTGTGGGGAAGAAAGAAAGACATTTGACCATCATTATTGACCCTTATTGATTTGAAGAAGAAAGACGCCATTGGCGGATTCACCGAGCGGAAAAAATAACCCAGGCAAAATTATTCCTTGCAATCAAAGGTGTTTCAAATCTGTAGCTTATTTGACCGATGTGTCAGTGATTTAGTGATATTTTACCGATGTTGTCATGTAACTAGGATTAACATTTACATCCTTGACACGAAATACAAGATAGAATGAGGGGTTACCACTGACGGTAAATTGACCGATGGCCGTAGGGCCGGACACAGATTGAATTGTCAGCGCAATTAATAACATCATTTAAGAAACATTTATTCATAAGTCAACTTGGCCTCAAAATTGGACAGACTGGCCACAGATTTCGCGTAAGTAAAACGATTTATGTATGAAATAGCCGATCTTTAGGTCGACTTCAAATCGTGTCACATTCGGTGACGGGGCTGTGTTCGGCCATTTTGGCGATGTGTTCGATATTTTGCGGGAAATTGCTCGCGATCAATACGGGTTTAAATTCATCCAACCTTAACAATTCTTCTTTCTTATTTATGAAGGATTTTATTGTTACAATCAAGTCACTATAGCTTACTTTCCCTTGAAGATTACTTCTTGTGTAGTGCAGTAAATGGTAGCTTGAATTTTGACCGCTGTTTTATTTTGTTTTTTTCCTCCGACAGAAGAATTAGAAAAAGCTAAAATGCAGAGTTATAGAAGTGTGGAGCAGCTTGAAGCCTTGAGCGGTAAGTAAGGTTTAAGTCGGTGTTTAATAGTGTCATTTCTTTCAAAGATAAACGAAGGAACCATGAACAAAATTATGTCACAGCAGTTGGTTTTTAATAGCTATACGCTCACATTCTGCCATAGTTTCCGGCTACTAAATTAAAGCACACGAAGTTCGTGTAAAAACATGCCTGCATAATGCCATTGTGACGTTTTGCTTTGTTTATAAAACGCTAGAAAAATCATAACAACTTCTTGAAAGAATTCAGCTTAAAAAAATCTTTACCACTGCTGATAAAAGGTTCACTGAAATTTTAAAATGATAATTTCAAATTTTATTTTTATTATTTAGTTTAAAGCCAGTCTCTGTACTTTGTAATTAACTTGCTCTTATGACATGAAATCAGAGTCTCGGTAGTTTGATATTGCTCATGGAATTAATGTAATGTTGTTGTTTTTCTTAGCTGCTTCACCCAGCGGTCACACGATTAAGGACCATGAAACTGTGAGTGTTTATAAACTGCTAAACTTTAGAGAAGATTTCTATATGTTTATGAAACTAAAAGCCTAGCCTCTTTATCATCTGCAAAATGCTGATCATCAATAATTACATCTTTACACCAGAGAGTACTGGTTATGCAACATGATTTTGGCTATAAGAGGAACCATCTATTGTACAAGTAAACTCCTTTGTTTTGAAAGTTCAGTAAACAACACTTTTTCACTGGCAATTTTACATTATCTTCGTGATGTGAGGTTTGCAAAATTTATTATTAATCCTTTTGATACTTTATTTAAATTAACGATAGGTTACGCTTAACCATAACATTGTTAAGATTCCTTGGAATCGTAACCACAATCGTATGTTTCCTTAATAAAACAACATAACTTCAGATATAAGTATTTCTGACAGGTGAAAGAGCAAAGTCCTCAAATCACATATTTTGTGCAGGAATTATCGTTGTATCTTTTCGCTTCGTTTCGGTAGTTTTATAAAAGAAAAAAATAAACTTTTCCGAACTTGTTTTCAACAAAATTTTTATAGAAACCTCTTCAGAGGTTTTCAAATTCTGGTAGAATTTGTTAATTTAAATATATGAAAGTGTTTCAGTCCTAGCACTTGGCGCTTTTCATCAAACTTTCATTATTCATTTTTTTTTTTTTTTTTTTTTTTTTTTACAGTTACTAAGCTGTTCAAGTTGTGAAGCCCGAGTCTTAAACACGACCCACTACAAACTTCGAATATAGTAAACTAATCGTCACTTACTTTTAATCTCTGATTTTTGCAGTTAGTTCAAGAGCTGAAGAAAGAGAACTTCGATTTGAAACTTAGACTTTACATGGAACAGAAGGAGCGGGAGGTAACTGAACATTTAATAGATATTTTTTCTGGTGTTAATATGTTTAATTGTGTATGCTAAACAGCTAAGCGTCCTCGAAAAGAAGACAGTCGCCTTGCTAGAAAGACTGAGAGGAAGAAACTCAAAAACAAACAAACAAAAGTATACAAAGTACATCGGAAAAATTCAGAGATGAAATAAAATTTTGAGATTGTGTCCAATTGAAATTGTCTAGTTCGATTTTGCATTGCTTCGTCTTATTCTCCCATGTTTGACGTAACTATTAAAGTTGCCTACCATTTTGAACCACGTAAAGCTAGAAAGAAGACTGAAGATGATCGAAAAAGTCATTTTTCTCACAATGCTGTTATCCTTACTGGTTGTCGTACGGGCCTTTCGACATAAGTTCTGAGAAAGTTTACATCATTCTAGCCACGGCGACGAGGAACGTTCATTCTTGTGACACCTATATTGGACCATCTATAGCTCGGTTTTGGCGCCTATCCTCTAGCCAAAAGTCGCCTTAGATTTTTCCCTTTTTCCAACTTGGTGTGAAACTCCTGTTAATCTTAATTTCCATACCTTCAACCCGTGAATGACCACAATGTTGTGCTCTACTCCCATTATATAGCAAACTATGAAGGAGAGCATTTCAATTTGACGCACAGCGGACTTACTATCTCATATCATCGTTTGATATATCTGTCTCTTTTTTTATATCACAGAGGGTAACCGAGGATTTCAAGCAAAAAATTTTAGTTTTAGAAAGCGATCTGACAGAAGCTTTGGATGAACTAAGTGATGCGCTTGAACGTGAAAAGGATTTCGAGGCTTGCTTGGAGAGCTCTCAACTTCGAGAGAAGGCGCTGCTCAGTAAACAAAAGCGAATGGAGGAGACATGCAGGGAACAAGAAAACGAAATCCAGTATCTCACTTTGACAAAACCAAAAGACAAAGACAAGCCGGCGCCAGAGGCTGAAAAATCGACTACTGAGGCGGGAACAATGACAGACTTCCCGTTCTACAGCGAAAGAGCGATAGATGTTGGCGGTTACAGCGCAACCGGCGGGTACAGCGCTACCGGTGTTAATGGCGCATTCAGCGATATCGATTTGAAAGACTCGGGCGACAGTCCACCGCACCCGCCAGGAGACTCGAGACCTGAAGGTGTGGATCTTCTAAGCAGTACAGGGACGCTGCTGAGGAAGAAGAACGAGATTATGAGAGAGGCGAAGCGCAGGAGGACAGCGAGGTCTAAAAAGGGGCAGCGAAGAGATGTACGTAATAGATATGGCCCTGAGCCTGAATACGAAAAGGCCAGAGCGAAGGCCGAGAGGAAAACGCTATTGAGTAGACTGTGTTGTTGTGTTAAACAACAAAGTGCTGAGTATGAAGTAGATCCTGATCAGGACAGAGCAAGAGTACGATACCATAGATAATGACGAACTAGACATGGTGACAGAAGTGAAGGTACATTAACTGCAAGTGTTTCACAAGACCGAATGGCCGAACATTCACGAAGGGTCAACGATTGTCACCGAAAATTTCGTCTTCGGATCTGCGACGAAGACCAGCTGAAAAGGACCACGAATTAAACTTGTAGCTGAAACAGAGCGCATTTTTACAAACTTTCATGAGGAACTTTTAACTGTAAATATTATTTTCTTTTTGTTTTTCGAATTCTATTTGCTAAATTTCAGTAACAAGACTAACTCAGTGGAACATCATGGGTTATACGGTTGAAATCATCAGGGGTGATATTAACCAATAATTTTAAAAGTAACTGAAGTCCCAAGGGGAGAAAAAGAGGCGAGAAAAAGGTTAAACTGGCCATAAAAATCTGAATCTTTCAATGTTGCCAAAGCATAACAATCCGCATGATATTCTTTTAAACTTACATGTTGTATGTACAGTTGAACCTCCAGCTCGTGTAACCGAACACCTTTCAGTTTAGAAAGCAGGGCCGTAACTAGTTATTTTTGTTATCGGTTTTGCTCATACTTTTATCAAAAACACCCTAAATACCTTGGAAGAGATTTTAACCATGGACATGGTCTCAGTCGGGAATGTCTTTTCTTTTTCTGGCTAAGGCCCCGGAGAGAGTCCACTTGGATGGGGCGTTAGGGAGGTCATGTAGGGAGTTAGCGGAGGTGCTGTTTTCCTGGACCATTTTTCGCCTGTATGCAGTTTAAGCTGTGTTGGGTTTATAAGTTTACTTTGTCATTGGACTCAGGTCTACAGTGCAAATTGTATCATACATTTTTTAACGTTCATTTTCATTATATTCGAGGATAAATTTAAATATTAAATAATCGGCCAGTATGCATACAAGTTAAAAAACGAAAATTGTACAAATGTCTTTGAGAGTATTTGCTTTTTGCCAAGAAGTTGCTGTCAATTTATTATGAAGTAGTAAATTGTATTAAATCTAATAATTTGAAAGTTATAACTTATGATCGTCTTTAATATGACGGTGAATATGAACTGAGCCATGAGTTACCTGGGTACAAGAATCGCCAATCGCACCACACTTTCAAGAGAAGTACGTATAGAAAGTCACTAAAATTAATTCATGCTACAGTGTGACTCTTACATAACGAATCTGACCACATTATGAATAATTCTTGAAGCGGAGACCGTTTCCCAAATTGTTTGATCGATTAGACTTTTCAATTCTGCAACAAGTATCGAATGTAAATTTTTTGCCACCGAGGACTTCCACTACGCAGAAATTGTTCTGCCTAAAACCTGTAGCATTATTTTGATTTTTAATAACCATTCTGGCTTCAAAAATATTATCTTGAAAGACAACAATATTTAAATTTAAGGTTAAGGGGGAAAATCGAAAAAAGTCTTTATATCTTAAGTAAATAAGACAAAATAAATTTCTCAAGAAGCATATTTTATTAGGCAACCTTGGAGAAAGCGACCAGAGTTTTCTTTGCACATTTTGCAAAATACATAATACTTATTTTAGACCAAGGACATCATTTTACTTCATAAAAGTAGCTGTACATATAATTGCATACCGCGAGTAAACTGAGCAAGACTTTTTTATGTACATATGATAGAATTAAAAACAGATTTATGAAGAAAATTCTACACGTTTCTGTTTTAAGTCTCTTCAAATAATTTAGGATACAGTATCTATGAATTCTGCGAAATGGAAACAGTTTTTCACAGCACGCGTTGTTTTATTTCCAAGCCTACAAACGTGAGAAACACACCGTTTCTAAAATGTTTCAGCGATTCTGTGGGCAGAGATGATTGATATCATTGCAAAAATGATTTGGTAGCAACCGTCAGCTGCAGATGTCCGCAACAGGAAAAAGATGGTTGTCCCTTTCTTCGTCCTTTAAAGGTTCGATAGGTCGGCGACAGAGGATATTTTTATCTTTGTAGTACAACCTGTTGCAGAGAAAGACAAGGAAAAATTAAAGAAACATCCCGGAAAATTTTATCGGAAGAATTTGAAAAAGCTGTGTAAACATTCGCTGACAACTCGTCAGAGTTTCTAGAAACTTTCTGACTCCCAGATTGCACTAGTGTTTTTTTTTTTTTTTACATAAGGAAAAAACATGAAGGTGTTTTCCCTTTTTTAAGGCAAACTGGCCGACCCAGGGCATCCACCCGTAGTCGGATTGAAAGGCTATCACTGAAAACGTATAGCAAGTAAGCACGACTTCGTAAACACTAGTACCTGAAATCGTGGCCCTTGAGGCTCCTAAACTTCTCGTGCTCTTGATCAGGTATTGGCACCTTATTATTCTCCATCAGCCAGCCCTCCTTCTCAAAAGGTCCCGGATAAAATCCCCAGTTTCCCTCTTCCCTTTGATCTCTCGCGATGGGATTTAATTTCCCAGTTTTCCTCGCGGGAGTGTCGACGCTGGGATTAGCGACCACAGCCAACGGTGGAATTTCCTCCAAAGTGAGTCCTGCCCTCGAAAGTGAGAATTTTTCCGGGTGATTTTTAAGAAGTCCTTCCAGCTTCGCAAGCTGATTTGAGGCTTTAGCACCTCGGTCCCTAAGTTCTGTTTCCGTTAAACAACGATGAGTACGGAAAATAGTATCGTCCACAACAATTCTTTCTTGCCATTGACGAGTATATTTCTCCGCCGCTTCGTTCTCTTCCTGTTCTTTGGTGTCACCAGCGGCGTGCACAGAGAGGACAACGTTTTTGTCAAAGAACGGAGGTGGAACAGAAAGTAAGTTTAAGTCGGCATCTCGATAATCCCATGGAAAATTCTCCCTGTTGATACAAGAAAACAACGTAAGGTAAGTCTCCATACGCGCCAAGAAGCGCATCAGACCGGAGCTTATCTAAGGTTTCAGTAGCATGAAGCAACTAGGAGTATTTCTACTCCCCCCTGCATGGGATGCTAGACCATCGCAGGGTTACCCCCATGTTTATACACTTGGATGGGGAAAGGTACTGTAAGAGTAGTGTGTCTTTCCCAAGAACACAACACAATGTCCCCGGCCAGGGCTCAAAGCCGGACCGCTTGATCCAGAGTCGGGCGCACTAATCATGAGGCTACGCGCCTCCACAAGAAAAAAAAAACTCAAACCTGGCAAATTCGAGAACCATTTTCTGCGACGTACAAAATTAATTCAAACTGAATCAAAATGAGAACAACTACATCCTCGAGGTAGGCTGGCAGGAATTTTTGCACAAACTTACCTGTCTACTGTAGGTTTCAAGATGTTAGCGTGCAAGATGTTCTCTTTCCATGGCTGCAAGGGAAAGAAAATAGACTAAGAACAAGCTTAAAGGTACTTCATTTGAATTCGTCACTAATCTTGGGAATGGCGGATTCCTAACATACACGTGTAAACGCGACGGGTTTTAGGTAAAAGGCCACTTCCGAGTTGCTTTTTGCCTCCTTATCAAAACGAGTCTTCGTGTGAAACCATTCATATGAAAATGTGTGCCCCCTACATGGTCATTTTCATGCAAATCAAACTCATTTTCATATGAAAGTTATTGCACAAAGACTCGTTTTGAAACAGAGGCACTGAGTAGCTCGGAAATGGCCTATTTGAGAACAAAAATGTGGTGTATTGTTAAGTCTCTTAACCATTTTGTAAGTTTGCCAGAGCTAATGAAACAGGAAGAAGGAAGAAATTAGACACTTTGATTAATGACTTATAAGCTGAAAATATACTTGGAAAATTTTGGGTGTAAGAAAATGGGCAATTCGAGGCAGGTCTAAAAGTTTTGTTACATTGAGGAAGTAGTAGACTAGTAGATCGCTCAGAATAGTTTTGCTAGCTGCAAGCTACTAAGGCTTGTAAACTTATTATATATCAATAAAAGTTACTGTGACTGTTACTGTCGATTTAAGCTCTGGTCTCTTTGTCACTGTTGCCAAAACTTTATCTATCATGCAGGTACCTTTTGTAATTCGTCCACCCGAGCCGAGTCAGGCTTTTTAGGATGTATGTTTGAGACTAAAGAGGTCTTCTTTCCAGGAAAAATGAATCCTTTCTCAGTTCTCCACCGTTCTTTTGAGTCCATAAGATCTTGTTTTTTCACAGTCTCCGGGTGGATGGGTAGAACCGTGGCTGAATTGTACAGAGGACAGTAGGTGAAACGACGGTCTTTATCCTGTAAATTAAGTCACAGAAGCAATTTAATAAATTAATAACGCATTATCTGTCGTCTAGATGTTCTTCAACGAGTTGACACGCTTGAATAAGCGTAGAATTACGGAAGCCACTTAAGAGCACGCAAGATCCCTGGACTGGCTTACACCGCCAATCACCTTTTGACACTGACTTCACGTGCCACGATTTTCGCGCCTTTTTTCTTACGAGCTGGCGTGCTGTAACCATGTAAGAACATGACGCGTGCGTTTCGAGGGCACGGGTGCGTGCGAGGAATACACACAAGATTAAAGCGTCCAGACTATAAAAATACGTACCTCTGCAAGAACTTGTCTAAGTTTCTCTTTCGCCAATTCAGTAGAGTTCAGTGTCTGTATGCTATAATTGTGCGCGGTTTGTTGATGTAATTCAGTCATGTCAACAGCAATGGTCTGTGGTCTTCTCTTGGGTTCTGTTGTTCGCGTCCTTAACTGAAATCAAAACATTTGACAAGTTAGATGAAAATCATCTCATATCCAACAAGCGCGAGTGAAATAATTGTTTTGTCGAAATAAAATATAGAAAACTAAAGGTCTCTGAAGAGTCCCTTGGCCGAGACGAAACGTCCCGTCAGATTAGCCACGAACATTTCGCAAGTATTTCAAAATAAAATAAAAATAAAAACAAACCAATTACGCGTTCCCTCATATATACCATATTTGTAAGGCACGGCATAATGGCTCATGTACCATGATGGCTAAGCCAATGAAAACTCTTGAATTGTATTATCCAATGATCCAGTTTTTAATAAAAGCGTTTCGACGCCAGTTCGGTTAAACAATAACCTCCCCATCTCTTCAATTTGGCCACTACTTCTGTACTTGCTTAAAGTTACGTCTTACGGGCCCCGAGTTTTCCTTCAGACCAAGGTAAGTATCATTTGTTCTTTCATGATAATGTGCATTTGACTTACAATGTTCTCCCTGATGAAGTCGTGCCTTATAAGAGTCCGTTCTCGATCTTTCAGCAGTGTGACGTAATCTGAGTTGAAAACAGACAATGGCGTCCATGGCCGAGTAGTCCTGGGTCTAGGCTCCACCAGTAGGTTACCTGATCCAGCTTCCTCCTTTTCAGAGCCAGCACCTGATTCCAGTTCTGATGAAAACACACGAAAACAGGACGTGAAAAACCTTAACTTCCAATAGGTGTAAAAATTGAAAGCGAGGACACAAACAACGTAATAAGTAACATCGATAAGAACGCCAACTGAATTGAAAATAGGAAAAGTGTTTGTGAAAAAAGATATATTGATCAAACCAGGGTGACGAAGATTCTCAATAGTTTTCTATGTAATCTCATCAGATGCTAATAATAAAGAGATGACTAGCTAATTCTTCAATGCAAGCAGGTAGTGAAATTTTTTTCAGAATCAGTTATTAAGGGTACTGGTTAACCCAACATAACACCAACGAAAAGAAGAAAAATAAACACCATGTAATCTAAATTGATATAAAACAGGAGAATGCAAGAAAGAGAAAATAATGCTGATTCGTTACTGACCTTTTAACAAGCACAGGAGTGAGCGTGGAAGAAACTTTGACGAGACATTAAAGTAGTAGAAAACCTCTGGCCTTTGAAGAATTCAAATGCCAGGGTGTAGGAAGCAATAAGCGTTACTCGGATAAGCCAGAAAAATCAGAGGAAAAAAAATTAAGAGAAGAAGGAATTCTTGTGTCGAATTTCAGAAGATGCAAAGTACAAAGTATTCCACAGAATCCAAAACGAAAGTAGAGCCAGATTGAGGAAAGATAAGATCTGGAAAATGAAAGATTCAAGAAGAGTAACTGAGCAAGTTATAGGTTAGAAATGTTTACTGCCTGGAAAAGATCCAAAGTTACACTTATCGTGGCAAAGGAGTCCACATTATCAAGTCAGTTACAGACTGAGTTTATCATAGCAGAGGCCATAGAGACATAAATAATACTCCCGCCTTCACAAAAGAGAAGATATGCTTTGTCTCTGATGGTCAACAAACTCCTACCAAAACAGAGTGTAATAAGGGAAAATAGAGCGGTTTTCAATTGAGCGTCGAAAGTAATCAGGCAATTACTTTGGTTTTAATGCTGATTTTATACGGTTTGACATTGGCTGAGTGCTGTAATTGGTAAGCTATGGTTTGGTTTTGACTCAACGAAAATTCATTAAAAACCGCTACCACTGCAAAAGGTCATGCTCGCAAAAGCCTGGTAACTACTGCACACCCACCTCCAAAATCTTCAGCGGTCAGCGGTACTCCGAACTCGCGGCTCATGGAGACGACCATGTCAGCGGATGGAAACAAGTCGTTACGAGTCACTTCACGGAGTTTGGTGACTTTTAACATCTGTGAAGGATGATCAATTCAGTGAGAACTTGTTAGACACAAAATAACTAAAAAATACTCAAGAGTTTTCATGGTTGTGGAGGCGCGGTGGATTAATGGTAAGTACGCTCGTCTCCTGAGCGAGCAGCCCAGGTTTGAGCCCTGGCGGGGACATTGTGCTGTGTTCTTGGGCAAGACCTTAGCTGTGACAGTACCTCTCTCCATCCAGGTATATGGATGGGTACCGGCGAATTTAAAGCTGAAGGATAAAAATACTCCTAGTCGCTTCATGCTACTGAAACCGGAGATAAGCTAGCGCTGGCCTGATGGGCCACTTGGCTCGTATGCAGACTTTTTTTATATATATATTTTCATGAATATAACAGACTGAAAATAACTCTGTACTGTTCCACCACAAATAAGATTACTTTCAGGGGTAATCTGTCAAATAAATGAAAATTAAGACTTTGACTGATGACGGTAAATTATGGGAAACAGTCCAGGAGTTTTTATCCAAAAAACAAACAAACTCCTAACCTGGTCTAAGTTTGCCAGTGCGTCAAAGCAAGGTTTAGGTACCAGATCCCTCACGTACAGTAATGGATTTTGAACGATAACCTCCAGCGGCTCATGAAGTCTGACTCGGCACAAGTCCACGTCGAGGGATGCGTACAATCGCTCGTGAAACCTCAGCTCGGAGTTGTAGAGAACATTGAACTTCGTGATATCTGAAGGAATTGAACAAAAACGCTGTATATAAACGCTGTGTATAATGTATCTGATAAAGTGCTTTTTGATCAACTGTCGTAAAAATAATGCTTTCGCTTGTCAACAATGTTACGGCTTCCTGAAATAACACTTTGTCTTTTCGGATAAGCTAACTGAGAGACGTTTCGGGTGCGGCCAAAACGTTCCCCTCAATACTTTTTTCCCCAGCTAATCAAGTGCAAAACCAGTAATAGTTCCATCGTCTTTTTCGAATCTAGCCTGCGAGAGCATCCAGTTTTTTCGGGTCTTGCTCTCGAAAAAAACTGATGCTCTCGCAGATTATTTCGAATTACACGCAAAAGCGAAACAGTCATAACCTTCAGCAAAATGCTCATGCAGTTTTATAACTTTTCGCAATACCTTTTCTGTAACGTAACTACATTTTTACAAACTCTACGACTTCAACCCTTACCCTCTTCCTGTGGCCTAGGTAGTTTCTCCCATAGTCTTCTAATGCCCTTTTCGGCCAGGCCTTCTAGGACAAACATGTGATACTGGCCATCCAAAACCTGTTGAATAAATATAACAAAGGTCAAATATTTCCATAATAAAATATCAGTTTTAAAATCGAAGGTAAAATATCTGTATGTACCAACTTAATTAAGGGAAAATTTCTAACCAAAACGCAAATTTTTAAGTTACACAACTAACAAAAAGGAGAAGAACGTAGAATCACCTGGAATCCTGTTATAATGTCCAGTTGCTTGTTTTTTCGCTGTTCTCTGCAATTTAGCAATTAAGTTAATATGTGTTAGTGATCAACCAACGCAAGAATGCACACGAGTCATTCTACGAGCTGGTCTATGCGTCCGCGTCCATTCCATCCTGTTAACTCAATATTTTCGCGCTTTTATTTGAGAAAACTGTTACTGCTACGTGACAAAACGACAAAACTCTTCATTCTCTTCATTCTCGTTCAGCCACGACTACTTACCTTGACAGTTTGTATGTTGACAAAGCAGCCTCGATCACATGTTGCGGTAACGTGTCTAGTTCCAGTGCCTCCGCATTCACGGCAGTGATCTCAGATTGTAATTGCCGGAGAAAAGGAGCATTCCTGTATTCGAATATGTAAATCACACGACCAAACGGACACTGTGGAAAGATAAAACACGAAGGTTATAAAAGGACCAACTCAAATATCGCGCCTGTCTTCCACCAATCCGAAGAACTGCTAGTTTAAAGAATATTAGTCAGAGACGCTCTTGCTTGGCCTTTCTTCTTTGAAAGTCAACGACGACGTGGATTTTCCCGCGCTTGGGGACGCTCAATAGGCGCGGGTTGCACAATTTTGTCGGTTCGTAATCTGATTGGTTCAATTCATTACTTGCTGTCATTTGCGCTATTCACGTGTTTCCTTTTATAGACTTGTTTTCACAAGTAACCAAACATCAACGCACCTCATATAAGAATACATGTAATATATTGAACGTTAATTAAGCCCCATACCTCGTCAACTTGAGCAGCTTCTACATCTTTCATGTCTTCTTCAGAAGCATTCAGCGGATAGGCCAAATCGACCTTGATCTTCAGTTCACTGCCACACTCCAAGTAGTTAGCCACCGGCATGGGTTTATCCTCTGAAAAACAAGATTATTACATTTGTGCTTTTGTAATGCAGACCGCTGAGATAGAGCTCCCACAAATCATTGTTATCCGTACTTTTTCATTTTTTTTTAGATGAAATAAACATTTGCAGGCATGTAGCTATGACTTTTAAATCCATACCCTTGTAAAACAGAAACTCAACCAGCGTTTCCACTATACGGACCTCGCGCGAGAAGAGATTCTTGTCTCGAGAGACGAGCCTCTCGAATCGCGAGACGAGACAATCGCGAGAGCCAATGTGCCGTGCATAAAAGTTATTTTCAGAAACTGTACCTGGACCATCCACATTTCCCGGCTGTCCCACAATAGGTCCATCAGGTTTCTGGAGTCCAGAGTGAGTGTCCGGCAGAGGACAACAGTGAATAGGAGACCTCAGGTAAAGGTACGTCTGACCAAGTAACAACCCTGACAGATCAAACTTAGCAATGCCGTATGGATCCCAGGGCTTGTCACGACTGGAGAATGGGTTGTGAGTGGTGCGGCGACCTGCAATTAGTATATAACCAATGTTCATACCTCTTACTAGCTTCGTCTTCTCGGTCCGTACAATAGGTTACGGACCGACTTTATTCCCCTTCGATTTACGGCCCAAGGGCGAAGCGGGCGGGCCTTAAAGGAGCTCAGTCACGGTATTTTGAGTTAATTTGGCCACATACAAAATTACCTTTAAATGGTAGGAAACCTGAAAATAACAGTTTAATAAGATAGAGAAACACCAAAGAGATAATGATAAACCATAAAGGAGCAAGGATGGCTATGGATGGAGAAGATAAACACGGATTACAAACGACAAATTTGAAAAATTGAGCTAAACTTTTCAATATGCGCAAACCGAGACTGAGCTCCTTTTAATCGAAGAGGAAAAAACGAGAATCCGTAACTTACAGTGTGGACCGAGAAGACGAGGTTAGTAAGACATATCTCTACTGTGTGTCCGATGCATCAAATGTACTCCGTTCACACTACGCCGGAGAAATTTTGAAAACGCAACAATCACCGATCATTTTGAATTTATGTTTGAGGAAACTTCGGTCAGGAAAATCACATCGTCATCGTGATGTCCTCGCCTTGGATAAGTTTTGTTTTCAAAATGTTTTCCATCCACACGAAAACACAAATTACAGCCAGTGTTTCCAAATTCCTCCGGTTTGAATACCGTTTTCAAAATGCTACGAGCGTTTCGAAAACGGGTCGTTTTCGTGACGGATTAGTGTGTACAGTAGGCCTAACCGTAGAAATAAAGCTGCGTTTTCAAATTTCTCCGGCGTAGTGTAGACAGGGCCTAATGTATGGGCATTATTCTGAAGGAAAATTAAATTACTCAGACAAGCTTGGGATTAAAGTATTATCAGTCGTACCTGCAACCAAACTAACGTTGTTAATCATCTCATCCTCGGGGTTCTCGCCAAACAAACTGGGCTTCAGTTTCTTGTGTTCAATCTTACGGTCCCTGTCATGGACCTCAACTTGAAATTGGGGCCCCTGGAGATACTCCGCAAGACCACCCTTATCTAATGTTCCCAGAAGGACCACATTCACATCCTCCCAGAAGACATCACTGCCGTGGTCTCGCCCAACACTCTCATGAAGGGGCTGTTTATAGAACTGGTATGACACATGTACAGGCTTGCATCTGTGGTGAAGAAAACGTTTGTGAATGATGATTCTCAAACTCGTTAATGATTCACCAAGTTAAAACAAAGAAAATCACAACCGTGAAGGAGATTTGGATATCCCTAACCCTGTCTTAATTAGCATGGATTTTGACGATTTTACTTCCCCGTTTACTCCTTATTTTTGGTTTCGATTGAGAAGATATATCAAACACTCGAGACAGTGTTTCATCGGGACATCCAAACACCTCAAATTTCGTCAAAAATACTCCGCTCCACGACGTATTTTCGACTCTCTCAACCCTCTCAACCCTAAGAAACGTTGTTAAAAGAGTAGAGCTCTGTCAATTCAAACACAAAAATGCATCAAATATTCCAAAATTTTCACCCAAATATTGGCCAAAATAATATTGAAAAATGTACTTTTCCTTTGTATCCGGGAGATTTGACCCGTAGGAGAGTCTCCCTCTGGCTCTGCACGTGGGAGAATCACGGGAGAATCCCAGATAATCTGGAAGAGTTCGCATAGATCTTATTTACTGTCTATTTATTTATTTATCTATTTGAAACATAAGCAAGCGAATATTATAAAGTCAATAGCCAACGTTTTGGTGCCATTGTGAAACCATTTTCAAGGCAAAGTGATTTGAATGCCTAATTAAGGAGAAAACTTAAACCATCTCTAAACGTGCAAACGGATTCAATTCGCACAAAGGCAATCGCTTGAAGAACTTGTGATCCTTTGTTATCATGCTAATTTGTAGAGACTGTAAAAGTATAGAAATCAAAACTTCGCATTAATTTATTCACTTTGCCCTGAGAATGTTGTCACGATGACGCCGAAACATCGGCTATTAACTTTGATATTCACTTGCTTATGTTTTAAGACATCATTAATGATCAAGATTTATTTATTTATTTATTTATTTATTTATTTACGTATTTACGTATTTACGTATTTACGTGTTGAGGCGTTGAGGCGTTGAGGCGTTGAGGCGTTGAGGCGTTGAGGCGTTGAGGCGTTGAGGCGTTGAGGCGTTGAGGCGTTGAGGCGTTTAGGTATTTAGGTATTTAGGTATTTAGGTATCTATGTATTTATGTATTTATGCATTTATGTATTTATCTATTTATCTATTTGGGGATGAGGGGGAAGATCCTTATTTACACGTACAAATTCACATATATCAGAAGTCTTGCTTACTTTTCTCTCAGCTGCTTATATGTCAGAGGTTTGTTGGGAAGCTCACTTGCTGATGAAACCCTGATAACCATGGGGTTCAACTCTTTCTTCTGACGTTCTGACAGAAGATCATCATCAAGTGACACAGAAAGCAGCAACTCCTCGATGTTTCCTGCAGGCTTGCCTAACTTGGTGGTGTTTGATTTTACTCCAGAGAAGAACGTGTACATCTTCAAACAAAGTGTGGCCGTGCCATGGAGTTTTTTATGAGCTTCTGCTAATACAAGATCCTTCTTGGAAGAACTTGTCTTTGTATGTGAAGCCTTCTTTTCTGGAAATGAGCAAATAAAATTTCTCAATTTTTCAATTAAAAGTCTAATGAATAATGTAGATGTAGAACTCCAACAACTAATTACCCAACAAACAAACACACAAAGAAGTAAACAGTTAAATCAAAACCGGACAACTCTTTTTCGGCAACTCGAAATAGGTTAGGACTTTAGAGTGGGTATTACATGTATGCCAGCACCCAGACCACAGAACAGCACTCTCATACATGAACCGCAACAGTGAAGGAATATTAATTGAAATACATGCAGGTTTGTGTACCCATGGTCAGGAGAGGTCCAAGAAATACATGTAGAAAGCAAGCATGGACTCACTAGAGTTGGCTGAATAATACAATGTACAGCTAATTTGTGCAAGAAAAACAATTGGGTGGAGTAGAGGCATTAGAGAGCAATACCAGGGGCCAGAAACCCCAAATAAATGCAGCTACAGTACATGTAGTTCTGTGGTAATTGCTACAGAGACTCAACCTGGAATAGTTATTGCACACTGTTCAAAAATACACACAGAAAGTAATGATCTCTACTTACTTGTGCCATCAGACTTTGAGGGAGACCTCTCTCTACGCGACTGTGATCGTAGTTGCTTTTGCTCTGCACTATGAAGGTCAGCCGCCGTCATCGGTGGAGTGACACCAGCCAGGGTTGCTAAGCGACTGAACTGGGGTGTTTCTTGTTCACCAACTCGCACTTGAACTTTCACCATACTGGCAAAACCAGTAGCGGTTGAGGGACTTGTGGTTAAAGATTGAGAGCGAAATGTCTGTTGGCAAATAACATAAAAAATGCAAGGGTTTAGCATTACCTGAACAGGTATTTCAATTTGGCCCTGGGTAAAGGGAGGGGGGGGGGGGGGGGGGAGGGACTCTCATATGAAAAGGTCAGAATGCTTGTTGCCTTGTTAAGGGATGAAATCACAGATTTTGGTCTCATGTTCAGGACGAAAGGCCACTAATTTTTAGCTGTCTAGGCATCTTTTAAGTTGCCATAGTGTAAAACCACTGTCATTTCTGGTGTCTGTTAGCGGTCAAATAAAGCTTGAATCATGACCAGATTGGTCTCCTTTAGGGTTTTTTTGCAACATATTTTCCAACTACTAAACATTTACTTAGTGAAAACAATAAGTTTGTGTCACCTGTTCCAACAACAAATACAGATATGAGATATATGTAAATAGATATAAGCTATATTTTTTTATTAATACATGTAGGAGTTGATTGACAAAAGCTATATGTAGTGCACACTGTAAGACACAATGAAAAGTTCAGTCAATATCTTACAGATGGGGCAGTTATGGCTCTGCTAGCATCAGAAATAGATCCTACATCAGGTAGAACTGGTTGGAAAGCCTGAGCAGTCTTAGAGTGTCGCTTCGGGCCATCAGCATCTTCATTTAGGAAATTGAAAAAGAAGATGAAAGTTATGACCTACTGTACTAATAGTTTTACATTTGTTTTAATTAATATTTTGCTCCCTGGATTTTACTCCCTATAATGGAGCACAAGGCTGGAGATAACTGTTAAATAAAAAGGAAGGGATAAATTTCACAAGCCAAAGAAGAGAAAAGGGTACACTGTACTGTAGAGAAAACTTTCATTTCTAGTATTTTATATGTTCTTTCAAGATATCTTCATGGTAAAAAAGGCAAAGACCTCAGGCAGAGCCTCCCTGACAAAAAGAAAAACAGTTTTTTTTGTACCCCTCTCCCTATCCTTATTTCCTGTTAAAAAAATTATAATTTTTTTTTTTCATCCTACTGATATTCAAAGGGGTAAAGCTCTTGCATCATACAGGCTTGCTCAATATTGTAAATTATTAAATTAAAGCAGGTTTATTCACCTGAGTGAACAATGCGTGACTGTTTAGGCTGAGTGTTTTCAAATGACTGTTGTTGACTCATGACAATCTGCTGGACTCCTCCATTGTTTCCCTCAGAATCCTCTGGGCCCCTTGAGGCAGGGATCCGAAATGCCTTGGGCCTATCAAACCGTGCACGTGGGGACACCTTGTCTTTTGTGTCCCAGATCTTAAGCTCCAAGGAATGGCTGAATAGCCCAAGGAGCACATCCTTGGTAATTGTTACAGTGTGGCTAAAATGAAATACAGTTGACACTTTGATCTGAAGTTGTTACATTCAAAATGCAAGACACGTGTTCATGTAGAAGTGCAAAACATGCAGTTTAGTATTTGTGAAAAAATGTGAGGTGAAAACCAGCGGTTAATTGCCTTAACCTGAATAACCTTCTGTGGAACAGGTATGGATATTTTCTGGAACTGTATACAATGAGCTCAAAGAACTAATGTAGCAGTTTGCATGCATACCGGGCCTATCATGCTGCATAATGTTGCATACATGCACACTGTAACATCATAAGTGAAAAATGCATGTAAAACATGGTGCAGTACATGTACGAGCAAAGGGGTGTGCAGTGACATTGAAGCTGTTTGCACACATTGCATGCGTACAATCTTAGACATTGAAAATTCAGCTTGCTACATTGGGCTATTCCAGAGAAAATCTGTACCCCACTACCCCCCCAGACAGATGGATTTCTGTAAATTCTCTCGTGAGGGGGAATCAAAGGCTATGGAAATCCAGGAAGGAGGGGGTTGAACCTAGACAATCTTCTCCAGGGGTCATTTTCAACCAAATTTAATCTCGAACTTTTAGATCTGGAAATCCAGGCGGACAGGGGTCTAGTGCTTCAGGAAATACAGGTGGGAGGGCGAGGGGGTTAAAAAAAGTGTGCCCATCCTTAGGGTGTGTGGATTTTTTTTCTGCAAATTATATCCCATTTAACCAACCTGTGGGTCCAGGTAACCCAGGTCCTATCGCCATCACGCCAAGTCTTCAACACCTTTGAATCGCTCTCAGTATAGATCTTGGCTGCGACGCCATAGGTAACAACATCAGCTTTGACTGGATCAGGGTCATTGGGAAAGAGTTTGTATTCCAGGTGGTAGTAGTAATGTGGTTTTGGTGCTTCAAATAATTTACGTTTCCCCTTGAAACCTTGAACTCCACGTGTGACAGGTTTAGGGTCAGTTTCATCTGAACAACAGAAACACACACAGATAATGTTCAGTCTTACAATTAAATTAAATATGGCTCACTTTGCAAACAAGGATGGTGAACCAAATCCTGAGATGTGCTTGGCTACGCAAGCAGTTGAGATGGGGCTGTCAACTGTATTCCACAAGAAAATATTGCCCTGTATATGATATAATCCTTGACCAAGCTTGTCTGGTCAAGATGATCAGATATCGGCCCTGCAATTTTGTTTTTGCATGTCTATGGGCTTCAAGTGTGTCTTTGTCCATTAACATGCAAAAGATCTCAAGGCCAGTTAATCCATCCAGCCATGTCCCCAGCCAGGATTCAAACCCAGACCATTCAATCCAGAGATAAGGGCACTAACCATGAGGTCATCGCACCTCCCATGACACAGCTGATTAACATGCATTTTTGTATCACCAAATTTTAGACCTTAACATAAAATGAAAGAGAATTTATCACTAAATAATTAGAGATGGAAGGTATAGGGGGTTGGGTACAATATTTTGTCTGTCTTTTGCAACACTCATATGTATTTCTATAACCACGACAATATTAAGCTACATTATGTAAAGATTAAGTTTATTTACTATGAAAACAAGATAAGCTAATACCATGTTTACTAGAAATAACACAACACTTAGACTTCAGCTTAAATTATTAATTATCAGGCAGTGTAACTCGACACCACAAAGTTGAAATTTTACAGTATAAAAACTCTTGCAAAACACAAACCTGTCGGAAAAGCCAAAGCCACAGTCAGGGTGAAGGTGACTTTGTGATCTCCCTTTTCCTTGTCCAATTTCTTGTCAATAACCATATTTGCATCGGTAGCTTGCCAAAATGAGGGTTTCCTTCAACAGATGAATATATGTAAGCTTGTGCCGAAAATGGGTCCAAATAAAACTGACAGCTGTAACCCGCTCAGTTCTTTCTTAAATGTCTTTTTACAAAGTCCTTGGATCTTATAAACACCTATAAGCACAGCTCGGTTATCGATCGTGTTATGAAGTGTAGAAGTCAATTTCCTCTTCGCTCATTTGGCAGTCCAGGGAACTCCATTTTACTCTAGAAGACATAAACTTGTCAGGATCCTTCTGTACCAAAATACTTCCATTTTAAACTAAGCTTAGCCTTTCCTTGCTGCAAGAAAGGTCCACAATGCGATCACAGTGTTTGAAGTTTCCGGAGATGAAAGCTTCTATTCTGTTCAATCGTTTGTTGCCATGTGGTTGCTAAGGGCGTTAATGAGATGCTTAGTCACTGCGCGTGAGCATAAATTAATCCTTTTGAGCCGCGCTACTTGAAACCAGCAGATTTACCATTTACGCGGGAAAAAACTTGTTCGATTGCTGTGGCGTTCGAAACCAGGAAGGTTTTGCACTTTTGCCCTGAGAAATGTCTGAAGAAATGGAAGGTAAGCTTGATTATTGGGTTATTTAATTTCAGTGCAGCGATGAATTGTTTCTACTGCTAAGGAAATTGTCGTGGGATCGCACTAAGAGATTGATGAAAACTACATGGCTTCGTTCCACCTTGTAACTTTCATGATAGCAAGTCAACTTTTGTTTGCTTCATCTTTAGAGCAAGATGTGGATGATCTTGATCTCCTAGCATGTCTAGTCGATAGTGATTCAGAATTGCTTGATGATGACATTGTTGGCGAAGCGATTTCATCGTCAAATACTTCACCTCAATCAGCAACGACGGCTCCTGTAACTGGATCCCAGTCGCAACAAGGTGATCGTGAAGATGGCGCACAGTCTGGCACAACAACGAACATAACTATGGAAGAAATGGCAGGTAAGTAAGCTACTCTGGTCGTATATATATGTAATGTTAAGCTTACGTACATCCCACCTGTATTTCAGAAATAGCAGTTAGTTTGTTATGCTATTGCAAATCTGAATATTTAAGCTTTTAAAAATCACCTATAATTAAATCAGATTAATGATAAGCTTGGTTATTTACCTCAGTGGAAAAATTTATGTTGTTTTTGTAGCACGAATGGCCAACATGGAACAATACATCAAACAACTTGAGGCCGAACGAAAATGTATCCTTTTTAGTGCTCTTACTTAACCCTTTCATTCCCAAGTTCAAAATATAAATTATCACTATTGATTGCCTCTTCAATTCTTTCAATGTTGCTTTGTTAAAGTTTGTAGACATCAAGACAAAATATATGTCAGTTGATGAATTTCATAATTCTCATTACATGTCTACTAGACCATGTATTGATATTGTTAAGAGAACAAACATGTTGATCACACTGGTAAGTTAATGAAAAATACAAGACACCTCTAAACAGTTGAAATGTTTTGATCTGTATGAAAAAAACTCATGATATCATATTTTAGGAGTTAACTTAATTAGCAATAAAAAAGTGTAAAGTTCTACATATAAAACAGTGTATGCCTCCTTAAAAACTTTGTTCACAGTACTTACATCACCATCATCAGTGAAGGATACAAGATTGTCTCTTTCTCCCAAGGACAGGCAAGAATTGCAACAGTCAAAATTAAGTCAACAAGTTTGTAAGAATGACAGAGTAAATCAAGACACAAGTCATCAGATACTATTATCAAAGAATAGTAAGAGAAAAGCTCACACTCCAACACACCATAGGGACAGGCCAGGTGAAGCAAATGAAGTATTGGTTTTATTTGTGACTCAAATTAGTGCATTGTAAAATTCTTGAGAAATTATAAATTTGGCTTGAAATGATTCACCCTCGGTGCCAGAGGGTTTTTTTTTTCTGTAGCGAAGCTGTGATTGTGAGTGTCAAAACTACGATCAAGATCCAGGCGAGAGAGAAAAAAAACCTTTCACTCTCGCCAGGATCTTGATCGCGGCTTCGCCTCTCACAATTGCAGCTTTGCTATGAAAAAAAACCCTCTAACACCCAGGGTAGAAATGATTACACTTTAACTGTAGTTTCTAAAAATATCCTCCTAAGGGTATCCTAATACTTATCAACATCATCATCATCATCAACTTTATTTACCCTCAGATTTACAGATTAGCATTGGGGCTAATTTCTTCCAGTTATCTAATGTTACATTTTAAAATAATGATATTGAGTGATGATGATGATAATATCGATGGCAATGGCGAGAATGGTGGCAGAGGCAGCAGCAACAACAATGGCAGTGATGATGTTGCATTATAGCAAGGACTTATGTGGCGTATAAACAGGATTAAGCCTATGCGTAACATGTTTCTTGACTGGGAGGCATATTTCCCTGTCATGCATTTACCCTTGCGTCCGTGAAGAGAGGTGCAATGGTAAAATGACAGTCTTTCTCCAAGAATCTTATTACAGCAGTCACTCTCCTTAGGAAGTTATAGTCACGTAGGCTTGAACCACTGTAACATGCAGTGTTCCGTTACAGTATACAGTATACCTTTCTATTGTGTAGCTACAGGTATATAGCAAAATTTGAAGTCGCCTTAAACCTAGTAAACAATTTGGTTAAAAACTTGTGCTTTCTAGTGCACTGCATGTGCCTATTAATCCATACATGTACATGTAGTATTGCTGTGACTGCATGCTTTGAACGTACATGTATGCTAACATTATAATAGGTTATAAGTATATATTTTGTGTTATTTTCCAGTCTCCACAGAATCTAGCACTTCCTCTCACCACCCTGAAAAAAGAAAAGCTGATGAGAGCAAACAGACACTGAAAAGGAAACCCTCATATAACCTGGAACCAAAGAGCACAAAGACTACAAGGACTGTGCAAAGTGTCATGTGTCCAAGAGGTTTAAATCCAACTGATGCAAATGTGAAACCATTGAATAAAAAATATGTTCCTGAACCTGAAACTAGAGCAAGCAAAGCTGATGATGACGAGAATTTCTCAAAGGACAGATTTTCTAGTTTACGGATCATTAATCCCTTGATTTCATCAGTCGTAATGGAGAAAAGAATGGAGGGTCGTAGGATGGTGATGATTTCACAGATACCGACAAAGATTAAAGGGAATAATGATATTGATGGAGACTGGGTAACAATTGGTGTAATTGTCCAGAAATTACCACCAAAGAAAAGTTCAAATGTAAGAATAATATTTTTTAGTGATTGTTTCTTTCATTGATGACTTATGAGTTTTAGTGGACTTCCCATCAAATAATCATAATCACCCACTTAGTTGCAAAATGGAAATGTTCATGAAAGCACAGAGATCTATGACTATGTAGGGAACCTGGATCATGTGCACTAAAGGCATCCGCAGCCAGGTGTTGATCAATACCCTTGATTGACATTTGATCGACACTCGATCGACATCTCAATCAACATTTGATTGACATCTCAATCGATACTTAGTCAACACTCAATCAACATCTCAGGCAACAGTCGATTGAGAATCAACTAATTTTCGTAGACATGCTATCAAGTGTCGATCAATACATGTGACTCAGTCAACACTCGGTCAACTATCAGCTGACTGTCAATCAATTGTCAGTTGAAATGTCGATCAAGTGTTGGTCTAGTGTCAGTGAAGTATTTATCAAGATGTCTATTGAGTGTCAATCAAGATATCGACCAAGGGTTGATTGAGGGTCAATCGAAAGTATCGCTTGACACTCAACTGCGGATGCCTTCAGAACACATGATCTGGGAACTTGTCATCTCATACAGTGGACAACAAGTTACACAATACAATATACTAGGGACTGTAAACAATACAACAGTTGGCATGTCAGAGGATAACATCTACATGAGACAAATATTACCCATTGGAAACCTGTTTTACAATTTTATTCCAACCCTGATCAACTACTGTACATGTAATATACATGTATGCATTTATTTTCAGGGGAACACTTATGGTATTTGGAAGCTCTCAGATCTTGGACCCAATACTGCCAATGAATGTGTTGTACTGTTCCTCTTTGGAGATGTGTACAAGGAGCACTGGAAGACGACAGAGGGAAGTGTGGTGGCTCTTCTTAATGCGTCCCTTCTCCCAGCAAAAGAGGTGAACAACAACAACAAAGCTATCATAATGATTATCATAAAATAGATTCCTATTTGAGACATCTTTACTGTCCACAGTTGTGTTCCCCCTTTATTTCAATATAGTCTCCCAATACATGAAGATACTCCCCCTCCATTCTTTTGGCAGGTTGCAAAGAAAATGTATTTTCACGATTGTCCTTGCTAGTACATGTAGTACTTACAGTACTTCTGTAATTTGAATTTCCTCGAAAAATTTTCCCACTAAACTTCACTAGCCGACAGGCCAGGTGCAGGATGGAAGGGGGGCTACAGTATATTTAGCACATTAGGTAGTAATATGTAAATAAATGTCATGCAACATGTTGGACTGTAAAGTAATAATATTATTATTATCTTGTCATTCTTTTTAGAAATATTCACAAGACTTGGCTCTTACCCTGGACAATCCTAAAAAGCTCATGCTCATGGGAATGGCAAAAGATCTTGGAAAATGTAAAGGAGTTAGAAAATCTGACAACCGTCCTTGTTCAAATTTTGTAAACAGGTACAAGTTCATGGTCATGTCTTGGATTTTAAATTTGCTTAATGTCTCTAAACCATTAAACCATGAATCAGGTGTATGTACAAGAACCATAATTTAGTGCACTCGTTGTACTTTTCAATGTACCTTGTGCTCTCGTGACAGGTTTTGTTTTCCGATTTAATTGTAAGTTCTTTTCAAATATTCATTTATAAATAAAACATACTTTAATTTCCCATCAGGCAACATGGAGAGTTCTGTGAATATCACATCCAAGCAGCCTACAAGTCAATGAGAGCTCAGAGAATGGAATGCCAGGCTGGGTACATGTTGGCAATAATTCATGCTTAAAATAATCTATGATGTCAGGTTCTCCTGGCCAGACTGTTTCAAATCCATTTGAACCTCTTGTGTTTGAAAATTGAGAAGTTACATTGTATATAAAACATGTAATTCATGTGTACTTCATTAAGCACATACAGTGTATTGGCTCAGAGACTGAGTGCCGAAATGTTGATTCAAGTATTAATAATATATTGATATTATCATTCTAAGTATTAGATTTTGAAAATGACAATGTTGCCTAGTTGTGGGGAGAAATAGGCAAGGAAATAAGAGAGTTTGAACTGCTCATTTCTTTCGTCTTTCTGATACATCCTTAACACCTTTGCTTGTTTTCTCTGTGTAAAGAAAGTGATGCAGTGTTGTGAGGGTTGATTTGCTCATTCTCCTTGGTTCCTGTCACCTTGAGAATCTTTCCTGTCATGCCGCGGTGCTGTTGTCCTGCTACTGAACTACCCTGCTCCTCCCCAGCCAATTGATGACTTTCTTTTACTTTCACCACCCACCCTTTTGACTAAGGTCTTATTTCTATGGTCTCAGTTACCCGAGACAACCCTTCCCCCGCGTTACCCTAGCCGAGGAAACTTTTCACTTATTTCTTTGCAAAATTCAACCAACCATTTACAAGAGGGCCAAGACAACTCCAGTGGGCAAGTTGTTTCACCTTGGCAGGTAGGGTAACCCTGGCAGGCAGGACAACTTTTCTTGATATAAACACTTTGGCTTGCCTAACCAAGGCAATTCCTAGCATAGCAAGTGTCACGAATTTGGGATTTAAAGCAGAAATTTGTATCAAAGAAGTGAAAATTAACTCTGCAAAAGTCACTTTGATCAAATGACTGAGGAAAACTCAAAGAAGAGAGAAGAGGGATATTTGCACATTTGATTGTTCAACAAGGGTTATGAATGATCATCCAGGGTCAACTTTGACTCGGACTACAGGGACAACGTTTTCACATCTAAATACTCAATAAAGTTGCCTCGGGGAGGGTTGTCTCGAGTCCTGAGACCATATAACTGGGGTGTCAATGTATTCATAATATTATGACAAAATTCTATCTTGATTATTCTTTGCATATTTAAGGTATGGCCCCTCAGATAAAGCACCACTTATGAAGAAGTTTAAAAAAGACCTGAATTCTTCGACCTTCATTTACCAGGGGCGTTCAGTGAATGCCTCAAATCGTCCCACAGACCAGAAAAAGAAAAATGTGACATTAAAGAGTCTTAACATAGGAGACAAGAATGTTGCTGGGGCAGCAACTAAGGGTAAGTTTATAGCAGTAATGCACTGATTCAACAGTTGCGCCTCAAAGTGATAGTTTTTTGACCCAACAAATGCATACTTCAAAAGTACAAGTAGCATAAAACACAGCTTTTAATGCAGTTGTAAGGACACTGACCACATTTTGGAAAAAAAAATTGTATTAGCCTTTTTGAAGTATTAACCATTTAACAAAGCAAAGGGATAGCTGTCTAAAAGTTGTGAAACATGGATTTAAGTGATTTTGTTTACTATGCGAAGTTCACTGATGCGTGTATAATGTGCTTGACTGTTGTTTTATTGCAGAAGTGCTTGTAAAATAAACAGTTATTTGTTTTTTCTGATTGTTGACTTGTTTGTTTGTTTGTTTATCTTTCCACAGCTGCTTCAAGTGGAAAACAGGAAAATAAAAGCAATGCCAATGCAGAATCTTCTGACTTTTTGTAAGTGTGATTTAAGTGAAGGGGAACAACTAATCTCTTTAAGACTTCCTTCAAGCAAATTTTTTTGTTAACTTTGTTTTCTTTCGCAGAGTTCAGCTCCTTGCATTACCTACTGTTGGCACCAGGAATCTTGTCAGACATTTAAACCAGGACGAGGAACAAAGTAAGGAAAAGTTTGATATTATATTATCATTATATGGCTCTGTCTCACAAGGACTGGGAACTACCAAATTCACGAATTTGATCGGCTGAAATCGATATTGAAAGCGGTCTAGATTTTCCCATCTAGACTGGCATCTAGACCGGCATCTAGACCAGTAATGCTTTGCAGTGAAAAAGCAAACTAAAATGCAAAATCATTGACTTTTTTCTGCTAACAATATTTATTTATGGAAGTGCTAAGAGGCCTGATGAGAAAAAAAGTAAAGAGGACGAACAAACTTAGATTCAGCTCATCGCTGTTCACAAGCAAAATGTCAGTTAAAACAAACCAGTTACATAAAACGAATTAAATTGTTCTTGTTTGCCATATAATAAACATCTTATTAACCGAGCTTAGTCGGTCTGTATGGGAGAATCTTGACCTCGCTCGTGTGTACAGACCTCAAGTGCTGCATTCGGTCTGTACTCACGACCTCGGTCAAGATTCTCCCATACAGACCTCTTGCTTGGTTAATAAGAGCTAAATAAGTTTAGTTAACAGAAGTAGACTGAAAAGCCATTAATAACAGTATGTGGCATGAAAGCTCTTTAACAACAACTTGTGAGCAGACGTTTGTAGCAAGCACAGCAAAATGTATGTACTTGGTGGTAAGCGATGCAAAACACGCTTGCCTGGGCAGCAAGCATAGAAAAACATGTTACCTCAGAGGAAACCGTGGAGAAACGTGCAGCCTGGTCTACATTCACGGCAAAACGCGGGAAAATATGAATACACCTAACATATTAAGTAACGATCACGTTGTTAGTTTTTTAAGAATGCTCCTTGCAACGAGTTAGCAACAATTATCTTTCGTTCTCTTTTCAGACAAGCCGGAAGAAGAGAAAAAACCCACCATGTCTGCTTCAGAGCTCCTGAAGGCGCACGAGAAAGATATCAAGCGTAATCATTCCCGTTGTGCGAGCACTTCAGCCCCGCCAGCTCAAAACAGTGCAACTGACACCCCTATGCTTGGGCGTGGTCTCGCCCCGGGATCCGATCTTTTCTTTGACGAATCACCGAATATCAAGAAACGAAAATCAAATGATGTAGAAAGAGCGAAGGTGTGAGTTGTAAACCATTTTTTTCGTAGTTATCAATTCAAAACGTTTCTTCCTCTTTCAATGATAAATTTCATCAATATGTACGAGAATTCTTAACAGAGTTGATATTTTGGAGTCCATGCAGAAAGTTGTTTGAATTATGGCTTTGATTACATGTACAGGTATATCAAAAATTTACTTTAGTTTTCTTTTTTTTTCCCTTCAGTTAAGAGCTTTGTCAGTTGTGAGACAGAAAGGGCCCATAGAGAAAGAAGACCCCAACGCCGTGCGAAAGAAATTATCTCCAAAGGCAAAAGAACAAATCATGAAGAAGACAGAAGACAGCGGTAAAGGTATGAATAAACATGGTTTCTTAGAGCGGTTTTCAATTGAGTGTCATAAAAGCAAAGCGAAAGTAAACGTTCTAGGACCTCTAGCCAATCACAAGGAACGCAGACAATCCAGAGAACCAATCAAAACTAAAAGCCAACACGCGTAGCCGACGCGAAGCGCAGGAAAACGTGTGCGAGCGATTCACGTTATGAGATAAAGTAATAAATGTAGGTAACGAGTTGTTTCTTTTCTTACATTGTAGAAAACGATGAACACAGTGCAGATCAAGATTGTAGAAAGAAAAGAAGACGAATATTAGGACCAGAATTTGGTTCCATAGATCTGAGTTCCGATGAAGGCAAAAAGTTGCTGGCAGCAAAATCGCAACATGTCGGAGCTGTTCGAGCTGTGAGTACCATTTAAAGTGTTAATGTGACATTTTTGGTTATTAAACTGTTTCTGATAAACGAACCATGCATAGAGGTAAACCACAAAGTCTATTTTGGAGCCGTTTGACGAATATTTAGCCATCAAAAAAGGTTTGCTTTTTTCACTTCTTGGGGACAAGAGGGAAAAGGGCGCGATTTTGTCACTTACCAGTGATAAATGGGGGGGAAATGGCGGATTTATACTTGACATCAACAAGCTAAGACCCGACTTATCATCCACATGAAAACGACCGGAAACGCTGATGAAAACCGAGGCTTTCGAAAACGGTTTCAAAAGTGGGGCCTTTTGAAAACGCATCGTTTTGAAAACGCTCCGTTTCTAGTGTGAACAGTTGAAAACGGAGGCTTTTGAAAACGGTGCCGGAAAAAGCGTCAAATACGTCCGCTTCCGTCAGCGTTTTCGGGCGTTTTAGTGTGGATGATCGGCGAATTTTACTCGCATCGGTGCCAATGAAAAATCACGAATTTCACTGTCGTCGGCGCCAAGCCGACAAAAAGACATATTTTACAGTTTTAGCTATAAATCAGTAGGGATGCTTTCCGTGTTAAAGTAATATTAACGAAATTATGTCTTTAGGCTGAAGCTGAAATCCAGGAAAAGTATTTTAACGAATTAGAGAAAAAAGAACAGCTGGAAGATAAGATGAAAACAATCACAGAAATCAAAGTGAAAGTAGTGTGCTGTAAACAGGTAACGAGGTCTTTATTATTGTTATTAAAATAAATAACTAAATAAAGAATTCATAATATTTAGAGAGAAACCACATCAGCCTTAGGTGGTCTTCATACAGCTCCTCTATCCTGGTCGAAGTGGAATTTGGAAATGTTGGTTTTTGTGGAGGGAGGAAAACCGCAGAACCCGGAGAAAACCCTCAGGGCAAGTCGAGAACCGAAAACAAACTCAACCCGCATATGGCACAGGGCCGTTGGGAGGCGAGCGCTCTCACCACTGCGCCATCCCTGCTCCCCGGAAACCTATTGTCCTGATCTACAACCAAATTCTCAGAGCTAACGTTATGTTACTGTGGGTTAAATTAGTATGGAAAATTTGTGTTTCAAATCTGAGGCCAAATTGAAATGTTTAATGTGAAATGTTTCTTGCAAATTAAAACGGTGTGTCGTCTTTTTCTTGCTGCTACGAAAAGTTGGCCGTATTAACTTACGTTTGTTTTTGTTGTAGTGTAATTACGTAGCAGAGAGTGCTTCAGAACTGTGCCGCAAAGAAAACCACTCACTGAAGTATAGCAAAGCGCTCAAGAAGTTTTTCGTCTGTAAAGTTTGCAAACAGCGCACGGTAACTTATGGAGCACCTATTCCCAAACACCCGTGCAGGTACGTGATAACTTAAACTCAGTCACGGTGTTTTGAGTTATTTTGGCCACAAAGAAAATTACCTTTAAACTGAAGGAAATCTAAAACTAATAGTTTGCTAAGACAGAAAAACACCGAAGAGATAATAATAAACCATAAAGGAACAAAAATGGTAAAGTGAGGTTAAGGATGGAGAAGATTAACTCGGATTACAAACGACGAACTTAAAAAGTTAGGCCAAACTTTTTAAGATGCACAAACCGTGACGTACTCCTTTAATCCACTTCCCTCTCGTTCCCTCTTCCCCCCTGCCCTCCCCTGCCCTCCCCTGCCCTCCCCTGCCCTATCCTACCCTTCTTAAATCAAGTTGTGTAGAGCTCAAGGGCATGACTGCATAAACGTTTTTATAATTTTTTTTTTTCAGGCAATGTGGTGCTTCTAACTATGAGAAAACATCTATGTACAAGGTAACGTACCTTACAACGCTCATCTGGCTTTGCTTGTTTCTTTGTGTTTTTTGTTTTACCTCAGGAAATAGGTACCGTTTTTGGCAAATCTTTGTTGAGGCTCTCAGTGAGTTTCACAGTATCGATATGCACGACCAATCAAGACTTCTCCAAGTGGGACCTTGCCATAACATGTTGCCTGGATACCTTAAGAAAATTAGAATCATTCTGAAGCTTAAGTAACGACGAAGGCGACGCCGAGGACGATGCCTCGTAAAAAAAATGAATTTCTATTTTACCAGCGAAGTTCGCAGTTGTCTAGATCTAGAGTAAAAATAGAAAACAAACTGCAGTCACAAACATGACAAAACAACGCATGTTGTAAAGACCTTGATTTAAGAACTTAACGTTTCGTATGCTTCTACATACATTATCAGAAGTATAAAAACGGTAGCTGCTAATGCAGCTACCGTTGTTTTGTCATGTTTGTGACCGCAGTTTGTTTTCTATTTTTACTCAAGCTGAAATGGCCGAAGAATAAGAGGTTCTACGATTTGTCTAGATCTGTTCAGTACGCCAATGGCTCTAAAAACGTGCTCAGGCTAAATATGCAATTACAGCGTTCAATTCCAAACGGAAATGCGAAAAATTACCCGTTGTCGTTCGCGTTCCCCAGACTACGCAGAACTTGGTCATTTCATGTTCTTGTTTTGCAGAGGACGTACAAAGAGTACAAAGATTTATAACGCATGTGCACAGCCATTGTTTTGCTCATGAAATTTTTTGTTTGGTGACGTTCTCTTTGCCGTCGTCGTCGTAGTTTGCTTAAGCTCCCTATTTTGAAGCTCAATACGAACATGATTCTTTTCCTTGAAGACTATAGTACACTTACTTTGTTATATGGAATGTCTTCTTTGAAGAATAAAGTTTAATGAAGGAAAACGTCGAAACCTATCGTAAAAGTTGCTTTCTAATGTTCCCTGTTTTGGTTTTAGGAAAAAGAAGGCCCGAAAATTGGAGGAGAGACTTTACTTGTCAGAGGAGAAGAGCTTCCAAAATTTCTTAACAGCTTAAAATAGCAATTTGTAAAGAAAATTGAATTTTCAATTTTAATAACAAGTTTTTAAACAAGTTTATCTATTTAGCATTGTTAATATTAATTATTTGTTGTTGCCGGATTTAACTGTACAGAAAAATACAATCACCATTTTAAATGCCCAGTTTTAAATGGTATAAATGTTGAATAAACGTTTTCAGTTAGAGTTCTATTCTTTCTTGCCTTTTTCTTGACAGACTTCTTTCGAAACTGGCTCCCAGGGCGCTCTTCCATTTGAAGGGAAAAGCGCCCTGGGGACGAAGTTGACGTCTTGCTTCTCGCAGAGTACATCTCCTCCTCTCCCCCTCCCCCCAACCCCCACCCCTTGAGAAATGTTCTAGGCTCGACCAGGAAACGTAATCGCAGTGACAGTTAACTCTTGAATCGCTAGGAAGACGGTGCGCGGACAAGAAACTAGAAGCCATCTTTACAGCGTATTCTCGAATTAGTGCCCGGTTCCTTTTCCAAAACGCATCAGTAGGGACCAGCAGGCATTCAGTGGGTATTGCTATTCAAATTTGTCAATTGTGGACATCTTTTGTTATATACATAAGCTGCCAGCTATTGTTGTTAACCTGTGAATTCGGCACTTTCCAAAGGGTGTCACAGCGAGAAATAAAGAAAACAATTCACCTTTCTGGCTGAATTGAAAAAGTGTGGTGAAGTATCGACCACGGACCAGCACTGGATTTTGTTGTCTTTAATAAGCCAAGCTTTTGAACTGAATTAAGCATTGTAATTCCTCAAGTCTAAGCATTGATATTCCTCAAGTCTTATTTATAAAATGTTCCGTCTTAATAAATCTTTCATCTTAAAACTCACAACTCTGCTGGAGATGCATTAATCTTTTATGATTTCATTAGCGGAGATCCAGCTTTGGCGGAGAAAATTAAATCTGTAATAGCATTTAGTTTCAAAGTTATCATGATCAAAGAATATCTCGCGTATTTTAGCTATTGAACTTAGCACGAGCATGTCCCTTCCTGGTCTCGGGATTGTCATTAGATAATCATACTGTATTTGACACTGTAAAGTTTTCTTTGGATAAATGGATTGCGAAGGACTTTTATGGCCTTTAATGTATTTGGTTCTCTTGGCAAGAGGCGTCTCTGCAACCAGAGATGCGTGCTTTCGTTCCAAAGAATATAGAAATGCAAGAAAAGGTAAGGGCCATGAAATATCAAGCTTTATTCGTGATCTTTAAGTTCATTTTCACCTGTGTATGGTGAAATTGGCACAATCATTTGACGGTATGTTTTCTAATTTCTGAAATTAATTTCTGAAACTATTCTTAAAGTCTTTGCGTTCATTTTACGGGACATTTTAGTCAATTAGCAAGATGAAACATTTAGTAATATTTATGTATTTATGTTCTAACAACTTTGTGTGGGCCCAGGATCTTGTTAAACGGACTTCGTACCAAGACCTAAAATGTAACGTTTCTGGCCAGTTTTCCGACAAAGTTAACCAAATATCAAGACTATTGTGTTGCGAAAAGTTGTTTATTATATATACATTCAAACAATAGCTCAGCAATGCATGGCTCCAAATTAAAACATAGAATCTTCCAGAAACTTAGGATTAACTAAGAATTCTCACTAAAAGTAACTGAAGTTTGTTTCTAAGACGCAAAACAACATAACCGTTTGAAAAAATCATTGGTCTCTCCTTAATAAGTGGTCTCCCTGCCTAATGAATTTTGTTGTATATAAGTAAAATATTTTAGTTAGGCGAAGTTAAATCAATAAATTAATAATTCTATTTGATCCTGACAAAGGAAGCCTAGTAGGAATTGACGAAAACAACGAAAATCACAACAAATATTCATGTAAGTTATTAAAGCTTTGGCGGAGCTATGACTGAAATATGTCTGAAGAGGACCAGCGTTTTTCAACCAATTTCAAACTCATGTTTGAAATAGGTGTCGCCATGTAACAAAATCCTGCCTTATGCAGAGCTTAAAATTAAACAAAACAGCGCGAGATTGGAACAAAGCCATTTTGGGTATCATTTTAAAATACGGTGTTTGCATGACAGACGAGACAATTTTTATCTTTTCTTGGTGATATTTCAGAAAAGAAGTATTTGCATAAGAAACATATTTTCTCGTTCCGTAATCAATAATTACCCGCTGTGAATAAAATGTAACTTCTGACGATTGGGGGACAAAATTATATTAGTCAGAAATTATTATTCTGACGGCACGATGGAGAGGCTCGCGGGGTGCCATGGGACATTTAGGGACTATTTCGGCATTTGGCGGGAATTTAGGTCATTCTAAGTTAGTCAGACTTCTGTTCGTCCACTTTTTTTTATTAAGCTTTTGTAATTACAACAGCTTGTATGTATAATTGTAAATGTTCTACGTTACTCATTCGGCACCCTTTCCTCGAGGTCTCGTGCTGCCGCGTTAGATGAGGAATACGTTTCCACATATTTTGTGGCCACATGTAAAGGGTGCTTTGCTTTTTTAGTGGTTTTTCGTATCTGGCGTAGTACAGCTTCTAATTGATAGAACCAATAGTTGTAATTTGCAAGGATATAAATAATGTTGTAAGACAGAATACAGTGGCGGATCCAGACCTTGAGCTAAGGAGGGGGCCCGGTTGTGTTTTGCTTGCCCTGCCGCCTTTTCTTCCTTCCGTGATTTTTTCCTTTTTTTACCTACAATAAGGGGGTACCGGGGGGCCCGGGCCCCTCCCCTAGATCCGCCACTGGAATACATTTACATCAGATGACTGACTGAGAAATCCTTAAAAAACTATTCACTTTGAATGTCTCGTGAAAGTGTTGTCAGAAACATCATATTTTCACGTTCCGTAACGATCAATTACCCGCTGTGAACAAAGCTGGTTTTCTTTTAGGGTTTGCTTTGTCTGGTTACGTGATCTCCTCGACCCAGGTTCCCGATTTATTCGATTGCTCGTTCGCGTGTCTTGAAGAATCTCGATGCCAATCTTACAACTTCCGGCTAATCCCAGGCCAACTCAGCCTATGCGAGCTGAACAATGAAACCATGGTTACTAAGCCCAAAGATTTTCAACTGCAAGCTAATATGACATATTATGACGCAGGCAAGGTAGGTAACCATAGTAACAGCAACCAAAATCAGAGGGTTACGGTTTGGCGGGATGTGGGATTAGTGTAAAAATGCATGGAGACGGGATGAGAGATAACAGAAATTTTAATGGCGGGTTGCAGGATAAAAATACTTCGGAAGATTTACTCATTTTGACAGACGGAATGCTGGGTAGTTTTAAATTTGACGGCGGGATGCGGGATGAAAAAGGGAAAATCACAGATTACGGACGTTCCGCGGACAACTGTGAATTCAACCAGGCTGAATCGAAATAAACTGAAGCGGGATGGCGGGATTGAGCCAAAAATTGTGGCGGGCTGCGTCAACCGTTCTGACCTTACGAGAAGATGATCCTAACGTTCGTCTAGGTTGTAAAAGTTAAAAAAAGAAAAGATCAAACAGAGCCAATTATGCAGTAGAGCAATGTCTCTCCACCCAGGTGTACAAATGGGTACTCGTGAAACCCGGTTTGTTTCATCCGGAGTCCAGCGCGCGAACCATGAGGCCACTATCCCTTCCATGAAATTTGTCATTTACTACTTTCTTCGAGCACTGATTTTCTTGACGTTCTACTAAAAATACGATCAGAACGAGCCTTTGAAAGCTTAAACATTGAAACTGGGACCGAAAGAGTCTCAGCCGGTTTAGCGGCCGCTAATAGTATCAAAAACTACGACATCACCGTAGTGCTATAGACTGACACTGGCGTGTAATTTTGTTAAGCCTCAGGAGCAAGGGGGCGGATGTTCCTCGTCACCGTGTCAAAATGGGGGGAAATGCGTCAGCATGTGTCACCTTGTTTCGTTCAGTTTCCATTGTGAGTGCAAAGAGTATTACTTCGGAGACGTGTGCCAACACTGGACAGGTAACATTAAAGCTAACAGTAAGCCATCAGACCATTTGCGAGTAACCTTGTGCCTCGGTTTTAAAACGAGTCCTCATGCAATACCTTTCTTATGAAAATGAGTTTGATTTGCGTGAAAGTGAATCTGTAAGTGGAACACATTTTCACCTGAAAATTAGCGAGTCTAATTTTTCAAATGAACGGTTTCGCATGAAAACACGTTTTGAAAAAGAGGCCAAAGGTAACTAGAAATAGTAGCAGTAGCAGTATAGCAGTAGCAGTAGCAGTAGCAGTAGCAGTAGCAGTAGCAGTAGCAGTAGCAGTAGCAGTAGCAGTAGCAGTAGCAGTAGCAGTAGCAGTAGCAGTAGCAGTAGCAGTAGCAGTAGCAGTAGCAGTAGCAGTAGCAGTAGCAGTAGCAGTAGCAGTAGCAGTAGCAGTAGCAATAGCGACAGTAGTCGGCAGCAACGGCAGCGGCGGCAGCAGCGACAGCAGCGGCAGCAGCGGCAGCAGCGGCAGCAGCGGCAGCAGCGGCAGCAGCGGCAGCAGCGGCAGCAGCGGCAGCAGCGGCAGCAGCGGCAGCAGCGGCAGTAGCCGCTAGCAGTGGCAGTAGTCGGTAGCAGTGGCTGTAGCCGGTAACAGTGGCAGTAGCCGGTGGCAATGGCAATAGCCGGGAGCAGTGGTAGTAGTCGGTAGCAGTGGCAGTAGCGGTAGTGGTGGTAGTAGAGGTAGTAATCTTTAATGAGGATACCAACATCACAGTAGAGTGGTTTACAGAAGGATTCCCAAAAAATTACCCAGATAAAATTAACAACAAATTGAGAAATATAAAAAGAACATGAATTAAAAATCACATCAAAGATGATCGAAAGATAAAGCTATCACGTCTTTTCCAATGTTTTTTATCTCATTCAATGATAATATTTTTCCTTCTTTTTTCCTTTTTTTTTCTCCTCAGGAGACTTCGATTTGTCATTCAAGACGAAAAGCATATCTAACTATGCAAACACAACCATTTTGAATCAAAGTCTTAAGGCGCTGACCTTCTGTATATGGTTTCAAACAACGCAATCAGGATCTTTTGGACTTGTGGCCGGAGACATTGATCTCACTTGTGAAGACAACGGACAATGCACCTTTCTCATAAAAACCGCTAAGAGGTAACATAAGCCATCAGACTCACCTGTGAGAAGATAAGATACTTATTAGCGGTTGATAATAACAATACATTTAGAATAACATTGAAGATCAATCTGTCCATCTCAAAAAGGAAAAGAAAGAAAGAAATTTAACATTTTTTATCTCTTAAGGCTGGTTTTCACTGGTGACGGAGTCGTAATCAGAAGCGTAGAGTGATACGATCTAGTAAAAATCAACTCCAATCCGACTCCAATTCTGTCGAGCTTATGACTCCCCTTACGACTCCAATTTTTGATTTTCACTAGGTCATAAGCTCTCTTACGACTCCGTCGCTAATGAAAACCAGACTTTAGTATGTCATTCTTTCTATCTTTTTATAATTCCTTTTATTAGCAGTCGTTGTTAAGATTCTGCTATTAAAAAAGAGCCTGCGTAGCAAGAGATCCGTAGCAGAGCGCGAAGTCTGGCCGAGCGAAAATTGGGGCGAAAGGGACACATAGTTGATTGTTTGCTCTCGCCCAAATTTTCGCGCGGCCGGAATGGAGGAAAAGCTTTCCGTTCGTACGGGAAGCTACCCGAGCTAGTCATTAACCATAACCAAAAACCTCCTTTTAAAAGTAAGGCGCAGTAATAAAGAGATAGGAATTATGCTATTTTTTATCCTATCAACAGAACCTTCTATAGTGCTCCGCTCAATGACGGCGCATGGCACAGCGTGTGTGTCACGTGGCAGAAATCGACAAGTATTTGTACAGCATATGTTGACGGAAAAACCAATGACAAACGTTCTTTTGATGGTTGCCGGGGCAACAAAGACGTTGAATTTAATGGTAAAACGTTGGCGCTAGGTCAGAAAATACCAAATGAAGAAGATGGCTTATTTCTCGAGAGCCACTCTTTTATTGGCAACCTCAGCCGCTTAAACATCTGGGATTATGCCATAGATGACGAGCAAATGTTCGGCGTTGCTACTGGGTGTTCTAAGACATCAGGAAACGTCCTCAGCTGGGCAATGTTTCAAATGGATTTACAAGGCAGCGTCGTTAAAACGGAACGATCGTGCTGCATCGGAGCAGGTCAGTGAGTTTGATTGTCTCGGGTCGGGAAGACGCTCTCGTAAGGTCTCACATGAATGGCTTGATACACCCTTTGTGAGAACAATAGGACAAACAAGTTGAACAGAAACAATGTCACTAGGCCAAAACTCAATAACAGCTGCTAACAAGCAAAAAGATTACAACCCTACGAGAGCTGTTACACTTCTGATTGTCTCCGGATCACGCGCTTGTCAAAAACAAAGTAAAAAAAGCTGACCGGTTGACTCTCGCGAAGATTCGATTAATTACGTTGAAATTCAGTGAAATCCACAGGAGCTGGTAACCCTCGCTCCCAGGGCTAGGAGAAATGCCCCGGGTACGAGGTTCCTGATAACCAACCAAGGGAACGTCAGGCTCGGGTTTCAACTCTCGTAAAATAAGTTAAGGTCTAACATGAATGGTTGATACTCTTTGAAAAGGACAATAGTACAAACAACAGAAACAATGCCCCTCGCCCCAATAAACAATAACAGCTACTACACAATGACAACAAATATAATTACAAGCTTACGAGAACTGCTTCACTTCTGACGGCGGTATCGTCGACGCTGATTTCCCTTTCATAAACGGTCGATTCCATTTTTAACGATCAAAATTGGTAACCAAGCTTTTCGAAATGGACGATGCCATATCTTCTCCAGTTCAGGCTTGGACTAGGTTGAAACTGGTTATAACTTGCTGAAAGGCTAATACGTACTCGCCAAATGCTTAATTGTTCACTTTCACACTGGTTTGCTTGCGTTGAGTTTTTATTTGTTGGTTAGGGCAATACCATAAGTAAAATAGAGTAAAAAGTCATCATTTATGATTAAATTTTGCGGGTATTTGGCGCGCCAACCTGTTGGTGTAGCGTTAGAGAGGAATGTTAGCATGCGAGAGGTCGTGGGTTTGATACTAGCTATAGGTAGTGACTTACAACTTTTCTTTTTCTTTGATTTAGTAGGGAAAAAATTCATTGATGGTTAAAAAAATTGTGTCATGAAAATGCATCGTCGACTCTCGCTATCGACTGACGCGTCTTCAGTTGTAATACTTATCATTATTATTATTATTGTTGTTGTTGTTGTTGTTGTTGTTATTATTATTATTATTATTATCAAATTTTGTTTTTAGATTTCTCATCCAAAGTTGCCGTAGAATTTCCCGCCATAACAAAGGTGGATCGCATTCGATATACGGGAACGTTACCCTCACTCCAGGCCTTCACGCTCTGTCACTGGATTAAGATTGTCTTCATGGTTCATTCCGGCTCTACAGTTAGTTACGCAAACAGCGAAACGCACAACGCTCTGTATCTTGCAATGAAGAAAAACATCGCAATGACAATTCACCTCAACGGCGCAGCAGTGTTAGTGAAGACTTGCTAGACAATTGTTTTTTCGCTTGGCATTTTTACATCAATAATAATAATAGTTAAACAGGGCGGGGGAGAAGTTGAACGACTCGCTCCGATTTGGGTCACCTGGTTCGGATTTGAGTCTGGCAAGGGACCTGGGCAATAACATAACTAAGCGGCATGTTACTCTCATGCTTAGGCCCTCTCCTTACCCAGTAATATAAATGAGTACCAAACCTAGATAGCCTTGAAAAGTGTGAGCAATCATGGTCTGAGTACAGGCTTTGCATGGTATGGTAAATTTAACTGCTACATATTGTGGCTTTTCAGCCTACTAATAAACTTCACAGCGATGTAAACTTCAATATGAGACAACGGTCTCAAGCCATACTCGCCCCCAGAACCTTTCATATTTTTGGTTACGTGGTCAGCGAATTACGTTACGATATTTAAAAATCGAGTGGCCCTGGGGGCAAGCGTTGCGCAAATCTTAGGGGTTGCCCGAATTCGGATCACTTACTTTTCAAGACAAGTACATATTTCAAAAACGAGACAGTAACATTACAGGAATTCTGTTTTTTCCAATGGTATCGTCAAAACGGCTGTCAAACTCGTTTCCAGGAATTTTCCCTTATAATAAGGGAAAACTCTGGGAACGAAGCTAAACGGCATGTTCCCATGATGATGCCATATTAAAACCTTGTGGTATTTTTCAATTTTAGGTCTATGAGGGCCTGTCCTCTTCTGGACAAACACTGGCATCACGTGTGTATCACGTGGACAAATATTGCGGGAAAACTTAATTTTTATATAGATGGAACCATAAAAAAGGCAAAATCAGAATTTAAAAGTGGGGCCGTTATCAGAGGGGGAGGGGTGGTGATTATCGGCCAGGATCAAGACTCGCTTGGAGGGTCTTTTCAAACAATACAATCCCTCGCTGGCCTTCTGAGTCACGTGAACATGTGGAATTTCGTGTTGCGTACTTTTGCTCTGGTTGACATGGCAACAGGGTTTGGCACGGAGGCTGGGAACACAATTGCTTGGAGAGACCTGGTCAGGAGTCAAGCGTACGGTCAGGTTAAAGTTGTGCCGATCTCCCGAGATCCTCCTAGACGTAAGTACAAAAAATCAGTATATAGAATTCAGATTGTTCAGACCTTCAGGGGAGAAGAAATATAGTTCGAATTAAGGTTGCCGAACACAGTTTTCGCGCGCGCTTTTGCTGATGCAATTCAGCGCGCGCACAAGGATTGCAAAAACAAACAAACAAACAAACAAACATGCCGTCAATAGAGCGCGATCATTTTATTTACTCAGCACCCGCACTGTCTGTGCTATTTTTCTCTATAATTTAACGCAGTGTATTGATGGCTTTAGTCTTTTATTACAAAGATATTTTAGAAAAGGTAACGATGCAAAGAACCGAGCAATTCTCAGCTTTTTCTTTGTTACCGAAAGAACCCAGTTAAATGCAGCGTATGCGTAGTAAGTCAAAAAATTGCGATTGAATGAAAAATTGCACTCTTGGAAATACGCCTATTTCTCGAGAACCACTCATTAGAATTTCACGAAATTTGGCACGAAAATACTTTAGGAAATAAGTAACTGGAGTATTGAAAATAATTGAACTTTAACAAAGGAAATTCTAGATATTCCAGTGAACCGTCAACAAGGGATAATTAAAGATCTCTGTTAACTTATTAGCAAAATGGTGTTAGCTTGTGAGAATCGTTACAAGCTTGTTGCACGCAAATTATAAAGAAAATCTAATGACTAGATTTTCTACAAATAAACAAAAGCGATTTTAAAGACCTGTATTCATGTTGCCATGGCAACGGCACATACGTCAGCTTTACCATCAAAAAACCAAAGTTTGTGTAGTTACCTTGCTTGCTGTCGTTTTTGGTGACCAAAGGATCAAGGGTTTTAGAGAAAAAGGTGAATGAAACACAGGTATCAAAAACTGTGTTCAGCCACCTTAATAGGATTTGAAATTTTTAGAACACGGAAAATGGAAAGGTATATATTCCTCGATAGAGCAGCTTCCAATTGATGGTTGATCAAAAGTAACGCGAACTGTTTTTAATTTGATTTACGCTGCTCTGTTGGTTTCTTGTTGTCGTTGGTTTATTGCGTTGTTTTTGTTTGCTGATTATAGCTTTGGTAGCTGCGGCTTCCTGTGGCTGTGATTGGTCTAACGACACACAATTGAAAAACAAATCGCTTTTTTCATAACCTGCTACCATATGATAGTGACAACTGTACTGTCAAGACCTCGAGACATTCTCCTAGTATTGCCTTTCCTCTTGGTTAATAAGATATATAGAACGGTTCTTACTTCGGTGTCGAAAAGTTATTGGTTTTGCATTACTATGCTACACTATTGGTTTAAAAAACTCGCGCCACTTTTGATCCAAAACCAAAGCCAACGTAACTCGCTCGCACACTTTTTCCGCGCTTAACATCAGCTATATGTATTTGCTATGAGTTTTGATTGGTTCTCTGGATTGCCTATGTCCTTTGTGATTGGCCAGAGTGATAACTTTGGTTTTGGTTTTAGGGCACTCAGTGGCTAAAATTCCCTCTATGATGCGCGCCTGCAGGGAATCATAGTAGTTGTACTCATCAAAACTCATCAAGTATGCAGTCCAAGTTGATGAATACAGCTACCATGATTCCCTGCAGGCATGTCTTATAGTGGAAATAGACGTTTCCGAATTACCTTTAGCCTCCTTCTCAAAGCGAGTCTTGGTGCCCACCTTACATGTGAAAATGAGATTTCATTCACACTCAAATTAAACTCATTTTCATATGAATGACTGCGCACCAGGACTCGCTTTGATAGAGAGGTTTAATGCAACCCGAAAATGGGCTATTGGCCATTTAAAACTGTTCTATTCATGGACTTCAAATTTACGCTGACCAGTGTTGTGGCCCTTTTGACTTAATTCGCAGGTCCAAAGTCTGATTTCAAGTTCGTCTTTCCAACGCAAAGCACTGACAACTTTGTCCAGCTTCACAACGCCACGTCAGATTTAGACATGGACCAGTTCACGGCCTGCGCATGGGTGAATATCTCTGTAGAGAGCATCATATCGCTCTTCTGTTACAGAACACCGGAACATCGAAATTCCATCGCCATGCGGCCAAAGGCTGATATATTTACCGTCGTTATTAATGGTGTTTTTCTGTAAGTAATGCACCGTCCACACTACGCCGGAGAAATTTGAAAACGCAACAATCACCGGTCATTTTGGAGTTGTGCTCGAGGAAACCTCGGTCAGAGAAATCACATGATTATTGCGATGTCATCGTTTTCAAAAAGCTCCGTTTTCAAAATGTTTTCCGTCCACACGAAAACGTGAAGCCGGCGTTTTCAAATTCCCCTGGTTGGAAGGGCGTTTTCGAAAAGCTCCCTTTTCGTGACGGATTAGTGCGGACTGTAGGCCTACCGTAACGATTGGATTTAGCGCCAGAGGTGCTTATTTACTTTTGGTACCTCAAGAGAGGGCAATTATTTGAGACAGGGCGCTTATTTCTTCTTTGAGAAACAGCATAATGTTCAAAACAAAAATTAATACTGTATGAACCTCCGTTGATTGGTACTGTGACGGCGCTGTAATATTATAATATAAGAATAGGGCGCTTATTAGAATGGAGGCGCTTATTGGAAGAGGAGCGCTTATTAATAACAACACATTCGAAGGAGGGCGCTTATTCGAAAGGGGGCGCTTATTGGATGGAGGGCGCTAAATCGAATCATTACAGTAACCGTAGAAATAAAGCTGCGGCACCTAAAATATATACGGCTACGTCCATGTGTGCGTGAGATATAGCTTTCCCGAACTTTATCCATCATTGCCATATATTCACTCAATCCCCCTTACCATGAAATACCCCTCCCCCCACACCCTCCACACCCAACCTTTCAAAACGTAGTGATTTGAATTTTCTTTGCTTTTCGTTTTTACGCAGGCATATCGACTACACGACTTTTTTCGGAACATTCGAGTGGAAACATGTTTGCTTTACGTGGGAAAATAATGCAGGAAACTGGAAATTATACATAAATGGAGAACTGGTCAAATCAGGAATCGGCTTTCAGATTGGAAAGGTATCTACTTTGTGATATGCATCATTTTCGACGTTTTTTGCGTGCAATTTTATTTCCATTGTCAGGGTCGTAGCAAACATTTCGCCTTGTTGATATGGTAGACCTGGCCGCACCTTGCATACGACAGCTGCGCTCGCAGTACAAGCGGCAGTCAAAACTGAGCTGTCCTACCGAAACGACACGACAATAGTCTTTTTATTCACAACTAACAAAAATTAAGACAATGCTAAAGTTGCTTTGGCCTCTTCTAATAGTTAATTTAAAAATGTCGGGTTTAATTTGACGAGGAACAGTACATTTTGTTCAAAATAAGACAACTATTATCCTACCTGACGACATTCGACGAACTACGAGCGAGTTGCCATGCCGAACGCCGGCGACCCATTTTTTGCGCCAAATTAGAAGTTGGAGACACAAAATGTTTCATATTTTTCACTTTTTACAATCTGATATGGTCTTGGGAATTGTAAATCCCTTTTCATGAATATTTAATGCCATCTCCAGTGAGAAAAGTTGCAGATTTCAATGCCTTTCCTGTTAACTTATATTGACGTCAGGACAGTAAGCTTTTTCCCGCCTGCTAAATCCAGATTGGTCAATTCAAATTTCAGGTGCGCCAGCCGTATGCGTGGCAGTTGTTCAAAGGGCGGATTACGCTATCCACTGGATAAATCACTATCCAGCGGATAGCGTGGTTTGTTTTGTTAACACTTATCCGATGGCTAGCGATTTATCCGGTGGATAACGTTATCCACCCACATGATGCGCAGGAATTTCTCTTTTCCACAGACCTGGGCGGAAAAATTGTAGACCCGAGCCAATGGATCTATAAGCTAGCTACGTCCTTGATTGTTCTTAACATGAAACTTGCAGATTCAACCAAACTAGAGATGATGCCATACTCAAACGAAACGACAGACTTCCTTCATGATCTTTGTTTCTTTGTTCGTGCAGGGTAATGCATAGTGAGAGTCACTTAAGGTTACAGTATACCTTCGGGTCGGCAATTTTCTTCAAATTTGGATTTTTGAGTCAAAATAGAGGTCGAAGAATAATCTCTAATTTCTGAAAAAAATTTTTGAAAAAGGTTAAATATTGGCGGAGAAATGGCGGTTTTACGTTTTCACCGGAAGTAAAAGTTTACCTCTTGATTGACAGCCCTATGGCGCATATGTAATCAACCGAGACGATTTTCGCGGGAATTACCTATATGGATGTCACGAATTGACTACTCAGTTGATCAGCATTGTTGTTCCGACTACCCAGCATTTTTTATATTAGGCGTGTCTCTATTAAGTTATAAGTAAACATAGACCACGTTTAAACCATGGACCGGTTCGAAAAAGCGAAAACAGCGAAGAACGAATGAAAATACATCAATGAGTGAAGAAGCGAAAGTTCGCCACGCGGATGAAGCTATAGTTATCGTATAAGGCGGGCAAATATTCGTGGTGAGAGAAAAGAAAGGTTCTGTAAAAATTTCGGAACTTGACAGCAATAACAGGGATGCTGACAGAGACTCTTCTGATGAGTCCGATATCGACGAATCGTCGGACTCATTGAGACCATTTGAAATATTATCCATGCACAGTTGCCCACACACAGTTGCTCTCCGCGCTGTCTTTTGTTTGTTTCCTTCGCTCAGCCACTCTAGCGTTCGTATCCTTTTTAGTCTTCCCCATTTTGCCAGACCAGCTTCAAGAAAAACCGACTACAGAAAAATTATCTCTCTGCCTTCGGTTCCTTGAGCACATTGCGAAACACAAGAGTTTTTTAGAGATTCGCGCGTAAATTTCACCAGGCGGTTAACGGCAGTAAACTTTCCCTGCACTGATTGGCTTAGTTACCTGAGAACCCAGTTGAAGGCGTTTGTGGGCGGAGTTTGTTCGCGAAGCAGAAAATTTTTCTTAGCGCTGTTTTCTCGAATAAATTTTTTCACTTGAAGCAGACACTTTAAAGAGTTATAACTCAAAGGGATTTTGTTCAATTGCTCTTAAATTTGGACAGTGGCTAGTTTAACATATAAACTACAAAAGCTTGTCTGGGAATTGTTAATTTCGAAATACTTTTTCTTCGAGAGCGATTTTTGTACGATCACTCCACATTTTTTAATCCTATTTCGAAAATGTTCTGTAACTTTTTACTGCAATCGAATATGCCAAAACGCAGACACGTTTTTTAAGCGCTTTGAGCCCTGAAACCGAGGAAAAAATTAAATTGGCGAAAAACGAAATTCGCTTTGACTTGTAGCTTTCGAAAGGTGATTCGGGCGCTCGCATTTAGTGGTCGTGAAAAATTCGACAATTCATTTTCTTTCAAAATTGTTGGTGTAGTTTGATAGCCAGCTCCATAAGCTTTAATTTGATATAGGGGTTTAGGTATCTACAGCTTAAACTGCACGCGCTACATCGCTTGCGCGCGAGACACCCCTGAAGGTATACTGTAACCTTAAGAGAAGAAAGTCTTAACAGTGAAGGTCAAAATGAAAGGGTAAAATCTGATTGGTCGAAAGCCGTCAAGTTGCATAATACGACTGCAAGTAAAGATCTAATTAAGGTGTCCCTGGCAACCAAGCCGCGATTGGGTTCATATTAACTGCAATGCCCCTCTCCTCCGCCCCCTGAAAGGTATCGCAGATATCCGCTGGAATCGTAAAAAAGGGAGCCTAGCCTGGATACCATGGCAGCCTAATTTTTTTACTTGCATGCTTAGCCTCACGTCGCCTTACCTTTCTTCTCTTAACATACTCAGGCTCATTTTCAATGGTCTTCGAGTCTCCATCTTCCCCAATAACAGAAAGCGTTGCTTTAATTTCAGGTTATTAAAGTAGGCGGTAAAGTTGTGCTGGGACAAAGATACTCACAGGTCGCAGATTTTGATGAATTCAAAACAGGACAGTCCTTCATTGGTGAAATCAGTCATCTGAACATTTGGAATACCACGCTGGAGCCAAAGGTTGTCAGCTCCATGTATCGCGGGTGTGATTTTATTGGCGGGAATTGGTTCAACTGGGCAGCGATCTTACAGGGTGAAGTGGCGGGAGATGTTACCATGGAAACACCAGCAGACTGTACACTACCAGGTCAGATATAACGTCTTAAAAATGTGTCCCCTTGAAACAGCTAAGTCAGGTGGCACTTAGAAGTGAAGGGAGCGGAAAATCTTCTGACTTTCGACATTCGACATCCGACATCGGACATCCGACACCCGACATCCGACATCTGACATCTGACATCTGACATCTGACATCTGACATCTGACATCTGACATCTGACATCTGACATCTGACATCTGACATCTGACATACGACATTCGACATTCGACATTCGACATACGACATTCAACATTCGACATTCGACATCCAATATCCGACATCCGACACCTGACATCTGACATCAGTCTGGAATCCGAAATTTTTTTTGTTTGACATCTATCGTTTTACGTAATTTGACGTTCGTTGTCTGAACGTTTGACATGGCACATTTGCGCTTGATGATTAACTTTTTCTGATTGCCTTCATTGTTTACAGATGAAATAAGTTCCAACAAAAGGAACAAGGTTTGTGAGACCGAGACAATGGATGGATGCACATCCCCTGTGCGTGCATTGTTTGATGGAAATTCAAATGGCCGCAGCAAGAAATGGAGGTGTTACTTTATAGACGCCTTAACAGATGATGCCTTTGGTCTTGAAGCGTACGACAATGATAAGAATTCAGCATGCTACAAAAGCTTAAATTGATTGTTAAAGACCAAAAAATAATATTTTATTGTATTAATATTAGTATTAGTATAGTTTTTCAGCAGTGTCCCCTAATTAGTATGATGTATTATTTCCAGGCTATAAGGTTTTTGACACTTTAATAAAGTTCTCACTCACTCACTCACTCAATGTGGACTGAGTGGAGTACGATTCAGAAAGTAATCGTGCGAATAATTTCAAAATTGGACGAGCGCGAAGCGAGAGGCCGATTTGAAATTACGAGCACGATTAGTCACTGAATTGTACGACACGAGGACCAGTTACTAATTAATCGTGTCTATAACAAATTACGAAATTAGAAAAGTCTTCTGAGAACGTCTTTAGAGCTAAAAAGTCACTAGTACTCTCCATAAGTTTTAAAAACCGAGGAAACACTGGAAACCATTGAAGTGCGAGTAATTGACGTGCAGATAGCGTAGGTATCCAATTAAAAAACGTTGTAAATAGATACCTGTAATTGGACAGCCACGTAATCCCTTGCCGATTACGTGACAAATGGGCGCACGGAGAACCAGTTACGATCGAGAACTTTGTTATAGATATGATCAACTGAGAAAGAGGACTGGACGCAAAAACTAAAGAGTGCCTGCCTCGACCTTGATTATTCTGGATATCACAGAAACCGAATCTAATTATTGTTTTATTATGCATTGAACGAAAAAACAAAAAATGGAAGTCATGTTTTTGCTTCTTCACTGACGGCAAGCAACACAAAGCGAGCGAACTTGACATGATTACCCTTAGAAATCATGCACCGCGGTCATACATGGCATGATTACCCATGACCTTGAGTGTTCTTGACATGATTATTGTATAATCTGCAGCTATATGACGTCACAGGCGCTGATTTCGAAAATTCACTGTACGCTTTCGGCCAATCAGAAAAGAGATAGTGAGTTCAATGTATAATAATGTAAAATAATGAAATCACATCAATACATCCCAGTTGGCCGTGATAACGAGAGCAGAACAAAGAAATATTAATTTAGGACCAAACTTACTTTTATGAGACATACATCATTGACGATTACTGTAATCAGTTATATTGTTAAAGAAGTTTCGTTTTTGTCATATATTTCAGTTTTGACCTTGCTTTACTTCCTACTTTCAATTCTTTTATTTTATAACTGACATTTAACGGTATTCACGTTTGTGGGAGGCGCGGTGGCCAAAATGGCTGGCGCGCTTGACTCCAGTCCTCCGCAGGATGGGCTCCTGTCATCCATAGGAAAAAAGATGGCGACTCTACATTTTTCCACAATACCATACGAGGCTTACAGAGCCCATAAAATACAAGACCATACAATGAAAGCCATAGTTTTTGCGATATTTCTCCCTGTGCTAACGACATCGTGTTTGCAAGTGAAGATTTTGAAACTTTTCTGCACGTTTTTATGAGCGCGCTGTTAATGTTTTCATGCGCTAGGAATCATAGGCAAATGTACCAGTTGCCACCTTTTTTCCTACGGAGGGTTCGAATTAAACCTACAATGAAGAGAGTGTATACAATATGCTGTATGCATGAGTATACTTATTCTTGTACAAAAGAAGTTGTTCTTGTTAAAATATGACTAAGCCTTATTAGTTTCATAAGCTTAAAAGAGAGGCTTATTACTGAGAATAAATAGTTCTTGTTCATTTGATACCAATTGGATCTGATTGCGTCATAAAATATGAAATTATGTTGTTTTTGTTGGTATATATATGTACCAACATATAGTCGACAAAACTTAATTTCCGATAAAATTGTCAGAAGGATTTTGTGGTAAAATATTTTTCTGCCACAAGTTAATATAGAAACGTTTTCGACTTCCAGGCTCCAAGAAGAAAGTTTTAAACAAGAAAAAGTTTGCTTAATTCTTACAACTGTATTAGAAATGTTGTTGTTGTCGTCTGAAAAGACCCCGAAAACAAGGTTGAAAGCGCATGTGACGAACTTCACGTTTTAACTTGCCCAAAAGGAAGGATAGAAGGAAACGAAGCCGACCTCTATTACTGTCTATTATATAGCTGAATTTTATTGTAAATGCCAAGACATTTTCTGAATTTTATCACGTACTGCGGTGAAATTATCTAGAGCTACTTTGTTGTATTACAAATGCCAGTGATATTTTTAGTGTGGTCTTAACTTGAAACCAGCGTCTCATATGGAGTGCCACCCCCTATATACCGGCTTTTTGTTGCATAATTTCTTTTATTTCAAACAGAACATAAAGACGTATAATAATAATAAGGACGTATAATACGTCTTTATGTTCTGCTTGAAATAAAAGAAATTATGCGACAAAAAATATAGGGGTGACAGTCCATACGAGACGCTGGTTTCAAGTTAAGACTACACTAAAATATAACTAGTATTGTACTGAGTTTTGGTAAGCATTTTGTTTTTTTTGTTTTTTTGGACACCCGGTGAATCAATTAGGGTAAATAATCACTCGCTCTATCCCCGCTTTCTATCGATCGAGTTATCAACTTTTAGAGAAAGGCAATACTAAGACCTCTATAAGTGCTAAGTAAACAACTAAGGAACCGGCGAAAACTGAGGCACCAGGAGCGAAAACTTAAATAACGAATAAGAGAAAGCGGGTGGTTTACCATTAACGCCAATAACTAAGCATGTTTACAAGCTTTTCTAGCGCCGTGTGCCAATCTTGGCGGCCGAAAAGTTAACAAAACACGTTAAATGAATTGTTGTTCATGACATATGATACATTTGTAGTTGCTTGTGACTATGGTTACAGCAAAAGACATCTGATTTTTATGTTTGAGGATGTTTAGTTTTCTCTTATCGTGAAATTTTGAAATTTTCCAGCACAGTCTATAGGAAAAAAAAAGGTGTAGAGTGTATTTTGTTCTATTTGAAAGGTTAATTAATTGTAAGTGTTTATGCAAATCAGAAGAGTGACAGTCACAAACTGTATTTTTGTCATTGAAGTACAACAATCTTTTGCCGTGTGCCTGTGTTTAGGTCCTGGTGACCCAGTGTCGACTGATACAGTGTATTCTGAAACAGGTCGGCGCATCTCTCTATCGCTTCTCTTGCCCGGCTCGCTTTTCATCGCTCGCGCGCGTGGCAGTCTCAAGCTAACCTGTTCGGGCTACTCGGTGAGAAAATAGTGGACAAACATGCTTTCCATTTCGATTTTCGGTTAGAGTTCGTTGGGGATAGCGTTTTCTTTTTAGGACCCTCTAAGTGGAATAAGATAAATAACGAGCGCGGCATCGAGAAAATCGAGATTAGGAAGGAAGTTATTGCTATGGCTTTCGTGCTTTTCAATGCGCTTTAGTTCCATTAGAATTTCGCGTTGAAAGCTCGGAAACGCCCAGAAATATCTTAACTGCTCTAGACACTTTAGATAACATCACGCCACTGTGAGCTTGTGCTATTTTTTTTTAAGGACAGAGCTATATACATTTGTCTACAGCTCAGGGTAACCGTATATCTTTCCATAAAAAAAGTTACCTCTCACATAGTGCGGTCCTGTTGAAAGCAAATTGAACAAACTAAAATCTCTTCTCAGGTCTATGCTTCGTGACACGCACACATGCTGATAACACTAATTACGTGCTAATTCAAATTAGGAAACTGTGTCCATTTAAATAGGGGACCGGGGGGCACTCCCTCGTATGACCTGCACAGAATGGACTGTTTTTGGCCGTGCTGTCCTAATCAGTGTAAACAATGTACATACCTTTATGGACGTCTGTCCTAAGTAGGGTCCGAATCTGCCCTGAACAGGTGTGGTTGCAAGATTGTTGCCGTTAAACATGGTTTTACTCTACTCGGCAGTCCGAGACAAGAGACGCCTAATCTTGGGCGTTATTTGGCTTATTAGCCATGAGATAATTTTAAAGTAAATAGTTGTAAGGTTGCCAGTATCTTTGAATTCCATTCACTTTTTTGTCCCAAAGAGGGTTCTAGAATAGTAGGTGTTGTCCTAAACACGGCAGGGCTTCAATTCCACGGCTGCACCCTTATCTCCAAATATGGCTCAAGTCCTCCACCCCCCCCCCCCGGTCAATCGGTCAATTATTTATAGCTACATCTTTTCCTCCAGAAATGTGTAAAAATATGAACAAAAAGCATGAAATGAAAAAAAAAAAAAAAGATTTTCTGTGCAAGCGCAAATGGTTGTGCTTGCATGTGTGTCTGGCTTTGTTTTTCATCGGCCTCTAGAGATCAGAAATTGCAGAAAACGCCCAAAGAGCACACCCAGTAGACAAATTTCATGAACGAACTTTTTTCGAAAGACGCCTGCAGATAAAAGACAACAAACCAATCAATTCTATGCATGTTACATGTTTTAATAATCAACAAAAGATTGAAATAATCTGTCAAGCATTACTTCAAATAGCCTTGATCTACATTGATCTTTTGACGATTAGTCTGGGTCACGCCAGAACTAAATGTACAGAGAAAAGGCTTGTTGACCCACAGCCTTGTTGAAGTTTTCCCAAGAGAATTTTAGCTATCTTTGTGCAAATTTTTCCACCTCACATCTACATAACAGTTGACGGGGTCCATTCTTAGTCTGCTTCATATCCATTTTGGAACAAATTGTGTCAAGTGCCTGGTTGAAAAGATGGTTAAAAAACAACGCTAAATATTTGATAGATTTTCATGCCTGGCATATCTAAAGGTCACTGCCCGATTTTCCCGAAAGTCGGAAACCCGGGTCGGAAAAACGACGCCAATTTGTGCCATATACACGCGCTGAAGAAGAAATTTGAATTGAACACCGAACAAATTCATACGACAAATGCTTTTTCCATTTCTTTTCCTTGCAGGAAAATACAGACAAATATTGAGTTTGGAAACTGTCAGACTGCAGAAGCCTTCTTGAAAATATTTTGTTTATTGAGAAATCGAACGCGCCTGTCTTTGATACATCCGGTGTTTGTTTTCGTCGCCTTGAATTATTACGCACGTGGACAAATTTAATTCACCCAAACAGCAGGTAATAAGTCCTAAAGATCATCTGAAAGATGCCAGAAACGCAAAAGTACTCACTAATCTTGTCGCACCCTACAAATAGTTGGTTTGTCGAACTTTCTACACGGTACAAATGGCCTTATAAGATAACTGTTGTTAAATTACGCACACTTGCAAATTGTTTTTCAAAACTCCTGGCTTCTAGCCGACGCGTGGGATCGGAAAAAAAGCCGACAAAACGACCGTTAAAAGTTACCGCGTCCCTCGGGTGTCAATCAACAGAAGAGGTATAAATTTGAGAGCGTCGGTTTGAATGCGATCAGTTTAAAGCACGCTTGTGGTTGAACAAGCTCCTTGTATTTGTCCAGTGTGTGTATTGCCTTCTTTTACGATGGACGGTAAACTTCTTCTGATTGTTTGCCTAGCTCTCCTTGGGACTGCTCAGGGATATACTCTACGCGATATACTGCGAGAACGAGGTAGGAACTGTTTGACCACTGTCGTTAATGTACAAACGTATTCAAATAGTTTGGCAAGGACATTCGGTGAAAAGACTGAATCGCGTTTTTTTTTTATAAATTTACTGTTGCTAAGCTGTTTATAACTTAGGCCGAACACCGAACTTGGAGAGTGGGAACGAGAGTTAATGCGGGCAAAATCGGACAGATTTTGCTCTGACCTTCAATCGTCTTTAACAAAAAAGCTTCGAGAATATATTTTTGTCATTATTATCGTATTACGGTATATAGAGACAAAATACAATTGCATTCTAGTCGTCGGGTGACCTCGACCAAAACAATTTGAGAAGAATTTACTGATCTTGGAAACTTTTAATTGTTTCGCAGCTCTGAGAAGGTTGAGAGAATTCGACGCGAATCAACCGTTCAATGAAGAGGAAACCAGAGGTAAGTTTATATTGTTTTTTTTTTCTAACTGACTCCCAATTCAAAGGGAAGATTTCCCGAAAAATGCTTATCACCTGAATAATTGTATTTTTCAGCACTACACCGCTTAAAGGAGTACCATTTTAGACGGCTGTACGACGAAAGTAAAGGATCAAGTAAGTCGGATGTCGCACGGGTTTTTAACTTTAAGTTATTTTACGAAAACGTGTGAGCGCGCACTTCAGTCTTCCCGTATACCACAAGGTGCAATCCTGCAAATTATGTTTCTAGACTATTTTAAGTTTCTTTTTGGAAATTTGCAATTTTCTTCCATTCCGTTCGCCAAAAGATACTCGGGAAGGGTGGGGGATCGGGGAGGTGTCAAATTATGGGAAGCAGTACCCCCTGGTGCTAGGGCTTTTACATGCGCGGTTTCGGGTCTTGGATAAATCCAGGCTTGGACAATCGATATTAATCGTTATTTCTGAAGACAGAAATTATCGATTTTTAGTGATTTTTGTCAACCGATAATTTTGTTTTTGTGAGTTTTCACGACCACCTTCATTATTATAAGCTATTCGGCTGTCTGCCAAATCAGTTCAGTGATAGTCGGCCCTATGTTTGTTTATTTGTTTCTTTATTTGTTTGTTTGTTTTTGTCTCGCAAACTGCTGAAAGTGCAAACTGCTTTCACCTCTTTGTTGTCTTTTTTCATAGCGTGTAAAGATAACAATCCAGATTGCGCAGGATATATTTATGAGAACGGCGGTCCTGAAGAGTACTGTAATGATCCCGAACCTTACATACAAGAGTATGTCAAGGAGCACTGCAGGAAAACTTGTAACATAGACAACTGTAAGTGGTCAATTGCTGTTATCATAGGTAATTAGATAACCATAAATGTTTTCAAGCAGTCACAGCGGCTAAAAAATAGCGATTCAGTAGAATTCAGAGATTAAAAGCAACAAGGAAATGGCTTATTAAAAGAATATGAGCTTTGTGTCGAGACAGATAGAACTGCCCGTAATAATTGAGTGCCTATTACAGAGGCGCTTTACTATACTTTAATGGAGGTCAGTCACGGTTTGCGCAAATTGAAAAGTTTAGCCTCAATTGTTCAAATTCGTCGTTTGTAATCCGTGTTTATCTTCTCCATCCTTAGCCATCCTTGTTCCTTTATGGTTTATCATTATCTCTTTGGTGTTTTTCTATCTTATTAAACTGTTATTTTCAGGTTTCCTACCATTTAAAGGTAATTTTGTATGTGGCCAAAATAACTCAAAATATCGTGACTGAGCTCCTTTAATTGATCACGTCATTAGAAGTTGAACAAGCAGAATGTTCAATGGAAGATTTAAAACAACTACTTATAACCACATCCGCATCGGTTGTTTACCATTTCCCCGAAAATTCCAGAGTTTTCGGTCAGAATGTAAATGATAAGACAGTTTTGGCTCGACCGACCGGAAAATTTCCGAAATAAACGGAACGTCTTGGAAAGGTAGTCCAAAATTTCCAAAGGAAAATGCGCTCACAATTAGGCTCTAGCAAGCTCCTGTTCTAGTCGCCATCTTGGAATTATGATCACGCCAAACTCGTCCTAGTCCCTCTCAGTAAGGTTGTTAGGTGGCTTACTACAGTTTTGATGGATTATGACAGCCAAACTTCTAACTCTTTTGAAAAATGTTCCAAGATGTTTTTCCTTTCTCTATTTACTGTTTACTTAAGTCTTTTACCATTCTATGTGAAACTTAAACAATTAAATGTCAACAAATGGCCAAAATGAACGACCGAGTACCTAAGGAGAGATTGGGCACTAGTAGGTTAAATCACGTTTTTCTCAAAATCTACCCGTGTGACCCCACCTCAAAATTTCAGAAATAAGAATTGGCTCTAATTTAACATTCATGCAAAGTAAAAAATAAATCTGTAAGGCAGATTTTTCGCAATCTAAGAAAATGTTAAATAAAAAATAACTCAAAATCTGTCTTACAGATTTTTTAAAAATTTTGACTCTAACCGTGATTCACCCCTACAAATCAACTGTGAAAATTTTATCATGGGTTGTACGGTAGGTTTTCGAACAATCCTTAATCAAAGACTGGCTTTTACAACCTTGGACAACTACTGTGTCGTTTTTGAGAACTTCTTGCCATGTCCCTGCATTGTTATCGGTGCTGTATTGAGTTTTAAGTTCTTTTTTTTTTTTTTTTTACCCAGGCAATGGAGGATACGGCAATGAAATCAAAATACCATTTCCCCAAAAACCTGGTAGGTAGACCTTTTTTGTTTTGATTTGAACACGATTCGTTAACAACACTGAGCTTTTTCTTGATAGCTTACATGTAAGAGTTTGTAAGTCAGTTACATGAGTTAAAATTGATAGGTGTTGTAAAATTGGGTGTACTAAAAATGAATTTTGTTTCAGAAAATAATTCCTTTAAAAATACGGTTGCCATGGAATCATCAAGTCCAGAGTACAATGACATATCAAAAATAGTTATTAGTACTTCTGACCTTTTGCATGTTTTGTCAGCCATCGCTTCCAGGCTCTTGTAATTAATCGCAATCACGCTTAAGTTCCTGCAAAAACCGAGAAAAAACCAATCGCGGTTACGAATGAGGAAGATTCGTACGGAATTAAGAAAAGAAACCATTCTTTTCAAGATGAGTCGCGGAGCATTGTTACAATGTTTCCGACGCCCTCCCCTCCCTATAAATCAGAACTGTCTTGTATTTGCGCTTGTTACAAATTTGCTAGACATTTACTGCGTGCTGATGTTTTCAAAGCGCATGGGCGTGTGTCAGTAGATTTATATATTTGCATCACTAACTTAACCGTTTCTTTTAGTTTGCAAAAACGCGTTGGAGGGCGTCTGTTTCACTCTCAAATATCGATGCGATGAGTACTATGTTGATAAGTACTGCAACAAGATATGTAGTCGTAAGTATTAATTTCATTTTCATTTCATTTTCATTTCTTTTTTGTAATAGTTTTTAACCTAGTCATAGATTTTAATAATTGCATCTTTTAGTTAGGTTTGTATTCTTTTTAATCATATGCAATTGTAAGCGCATTGAGAATTCTAAATGCGCAATGAGAACCTTTATTATTATTATTATTATTATTATTATTTAATTAAGAAATCCATTTTGATTTTAAAACTGGTACAATATCATTAAATATTATTTAAAAAAGTATCGAGACCACGGATTGATGCGTTTACTACAGTTGGCTTCCAGGGCAGACGCCCTTTTGGCTCGTCACGCAATCTTTCCTGGGGAGGAATGCGTGACGAGCAAAAGGAATCTACAATAGGAGGAATAGCAGATCTGCTCAATAGCGTCATTTGACTACAACTACCAGAATTCATTTTGTTTTCTCGTTATTATTTACATTTTGAATTCACAGTGGGATTTAGATAACAATCGTCCTAATTAACATAAGAGACAGGAAAAGTGAAGGGTTTTGGTAGTTGTAGTCAGTGTGCGTACTGCAGCGCAAAACAGGAATCGATGGAGAGCACATGTGGAGGCCCTATGCGCCAACTTGGCGCCAGGGGACAGGTGAAGGTGAAGGAAGTCAAATGATGCCATCATGCAAATCGCCTAGTCACGCAGTCATTAAAAGAGTACGTCACGGTTTGCGCATCTTAAAAAATTTAGCCTAAATTTTTCAAGCTCGTCGTTTTTAATTCGTGTCAATCTTCTCTCTTTTTTCCTTTATGGTCTATTTTTACCTCTTTGGTTTTTTCCCATCTTAGCAAACTACTATTTTCAGGTTTTCTTCAATTTAAAGGTGTTAAGTCTGTACGCGGAGGCCAAAATATCACTGTCACGTCAACTTTAGATCGAATTCAACGTGCCTTTTCCTGCCGTTTAAACTGTACGACGTGGAATAGTTGTTCGTTACAACGTTTTTCTTTCCAGTTTACCTACTTTGAGTGATGACTTAATGTCTGGATGAAAACAGTGTTAAAGAAAATCTCACCCTGCTTAGGTTCTTTTTTTCTAAAGTAGACGATATAAAAATTCAAAGCAATCTCGTGCTCTTCTCAATTTGTTTTCATCGCTTGAAATGATTCTGAGGTAATAAACTATTCTGAAAAAAATAGTTAACACATTTTCGCACAATTTAGTCCAAATCTATTTGTTAAGATACAGTTACTCTGACGATGTTCTTTATCCTGAGAAGATCAATGAAGTCTCGATTTCTCTTAATCGTTTTGTCCTGTTCTCCTTTTAGCTGCATGTCACTAAAGTAACACCAAAGACACTGGCGAGGCATTGTGGGTAGGTATTTCATGACCCAAGGATTACAGAGTAGATGGAAACTAAAATTAATTGTGCAGAACTTCATTACGTACTGTCAGGGTTGACACAAGTCAGGAAATGGACAGAAAAAAATTCTTAAAGGTCAGGGAAAATTGTTATTTTGAAGAAAAGTCAAGGAAAATTGAAATATTAAGACATGTATGATTTAATATCATTGAAGGCTGAAAGAAACATTTGGGGTCGCTGTGATCTCAATGATGTTTTTCCTTAATTGAAGAAAGAAAATTTGTTGAAAACGTATTTGTCTTAATGAACGAGGTGAAAGGACGGCGGTAAGTTGAGGCCAGAAGCCGCTACTAGATCTGATATTTTGTATTTTTTTTTTTCTTGATCAGGAAAATCTTACTCTTTTATCAGGAAAAGTCAGGGAATTTTGAAAAGTGATGCCTGTGGCAATCATGACTGCAGCACGTTACTCTATTAAGTACCGTAATGATTCGATTAATCACCCGGGGCGCTAATTTACTTTTGACAGCTTAAGGAAGGGAGGGGGCTGGAGGCGCTAAATCGACTCATTATGGTAAGCAGTGTCAGATCTGCTAGGGAGAATTCGTCTTTCGCTTCTTTCGGAGGATTGCAACTTTCCGGTTCAGGCAAAACGGTGTGTAAACTGTTTCCACTCAAGTAAAACAATGATTTAAATGAAATCTTTGAAGAAAACAAGCATTTTGCTATATAGCAATAGAAATGTAGCCGTCGTGTGTTCGCCGCTCATTGAGTAGTCCCACTAAGTAATTTTTGACCTAAAAATAGACAATTTTTGACCTGTGTTCTAGCGGCCAAGCTTAGACGTCGTACGTATGGCAGTCGCGTAAACTAGGGCTTGTTTCAAGCCGAACGAATACCTTTGACTAATTTTAGGCACGCGCTTTCTCCAAAGTTTCCCAATCCATCACTAAAAAATACTTTACAAGACCAATCATTCTCATTTTCTTTTTAATTTCAGATGTCAATGGAGCTGACACAAGACAGGAAAAATCTATCGTTATTTTTATTAGTAAATAACAGCAATTTAAAAACAGAATCTGCTAATGAAAGAAAATAGCAAACACATTGGAGTGACAAAAGTTATTGGGGTTTTTTAAAGTAGATATGTCGTTGTATCGTAAACGCTAACGAGGCTTCTTATGACCTCTAAGAAGAACTACCGAAGCTCTTTTTGCGAAATACAGCATGCATCAGGGTTTTTTTAACGTTTTTATTGCCTTAATAAACCTTGTCAAGTTCTAGCCCTGTCTTTGTCACGTAACGTCGACAGAGAGGACCCTTGCGTGACAGAGAGAGGGTCAGTACAATTATTAGATATAACAAGCCTGACAGTGCGTTTTTGGCCCTGTTAATATGAAGAGTATCGTGTCTTAAATTACATAGCGTTGTTGAATTTCTGGCCATTTATTCTGTTAAAATGTGTGGTTATATTGTAAAATGAGAAACAGTTGAAGAATGAAATAAAATCTTGCGAAATTTCTTTGAAATCGACATCAGTTTTGTTCTTTCTCAGGGATTAATAAGAGGCAACCCGAACTTAAATGAACTCGTTTAATATAACGGCTACCTTTTTAGAAGCTCGCCATGTACTGTGTCAAAAAGTCGTAGATGGCAGAACCGGTACGTTTGACTTTTTCTCTAGAGTAACTGGATCATTTTTACGCTTCTATACTGGATATCAATTAAAACAAAAAGAGTTTTCAGCAAGCCGCAACAGCGTGAAATGTGAACGAGGGTGAATGGATTTAAATTTGTCTGCTGAGAAATAGCGCGTTTCAACTGAACAAATTGTTACTGGGGATCTTAAGCAAATTATCATTTTCACAGATGTTGTTTCAAAATTTTGTCGCAAGGGGAAAAAGTGCCCGAAAATAAACGTCCGAATTTTTTTTTGCAAGTCATACACAGTAAAGTTATACACAGGACAAACAAGTATGGCTAGAGATACAACATGAAAAATTCCAATTAAAATATGCAGAAAGGTCGCTTTATTGCAGCCGACAGTTGACAAGAAAATATGCCAAAATCTACACTGCACGTGCAAATCTATAGTGCTGCTCATGATGTTAAGTCTCCCTGACTTTCCTTTTCTTTTAATCTAAAGCCTGCTAATTCTAGTGAAGGTCAACGCCCTCATCAATCAACTGAACCGATTGGTCGCCCGTCGGGATTTAAATTTGTGATTGGTTAGCCAAGCCCCTCAGTTTCAATATAGTTCACTTAGCATCTGGATCAGAGTCGCCATTACACAGAGTTGTTTTCACCCAGTATTTGGGACTATTTATCTTCAAAACAAGACAAGCGACAATAAGAACTAATTTACACCTAGTCTTCAATTTTTCTGCGCGGCCAGACGCATGTAACTGCAATCCAATCAACCAGAGGACTTGCTTTGTTAAACTTTTCTGGAAATTAAAATCCCTTTCTTTTTGTTTACAGGAGTGACATTGAACGCTGACTTTTTTGGTTTTACGCCTCGTCATAGCGATAAGGAAAACGTTGGCAAGAATGAGCAACGTAAATTTATTGCTTCCTTTTTTCATGCTAATACTGGCGATTTACTGAATGTGAAACAGACCCACTGCTATAGCGAACTTTTTACCTTCTATATAAACTGATCAACTGGATCTGATCAACTGCGCCAGTCCTGTGCAATTTTACAAGGAAAAGGTTGGTAGTTCTTGATGTATAAGGTACTAACAAAGTAGTTCTAAAACGACATAGATTGCGAAATTGGGCTAACAAAAGAAAAAGTTTTTTTCATTCAGAATGACTGCTTCAACTTCACGATAGCAGGAGTTATAAATCAGCTAAGTTTAATTAAGCCTTGGTCAGAAAAACCATATTCCTTCAGAAAACGTTGTTGTGATGGATATGAGTGCGCGCTTTCATATGAAGTATTTAATTTCTCTGCTTGAAACGTGCCAGTACCGCTAGCAGATTTTCGTCAAACAAGAATCAAGCCTTTAGTTTGCCGTAAACATTTATTTCATATTGCTAACGCGCAGCTCCTTGAAAGATACATAACTGGATAAAATATATAATGAATGGCCTTTTAATCCTCCCTGAAATATAATCAGTATATAATCTGTATCTACCTTAACCCCTCAATTAAAATCTCCGTTACCAAAAGCAGTACAAGAGAATATCTTATAAAACTCGATAAACCTCGTTTACGGACAAAATTTAATTCTGTTACTATTGTTCCATCGTGGATTGAATATTTTTTATTAGGTCGGCCGGCATTGAGTTTGACGATTTGCTGCAAAATTTTTGTGGGAATTTTTTATAGGAATCTTTACTTGATTTTCAATGTCCAATATTTTGCGCGGTAGAGTTATTTGAGAACATGATTTTTACAAGTTTCAGACCGGCGTTTTTAAATTCATTTTCATTTTTTAAATGAATCAGTCAATTTGAAACTTCAACATCTGTCCCTCAAGGCAATCCCTTGGGGCATAAGATATTCTCAATATTCATTTGGTCAAAGTCCCATCCCTCGGGCCAAAAATGATGTTCAAATGCATCACGTTGGGTGGCACTGGGCGATCGAATACCCCTACCTCAGGGACATGGTAAAAACGAGTAATGGAAAAGAAAAAAAAAACCAATTCACCTTCAAACGCCCGCTTTGAAGTTCCACTGTGTTCCAGTTAAACAACTTTGAAATATAAAAGTTATTAAATTTTTACCAGCAAAACTGTTTATGTTTACCTTCGAACACAAGCTCTCCAAGGGCCATTTTGAGAGCCACAATGTTACAATGAACGCGTAGTCTGTTGATGTTACCTCGATTCACCACGAGGAACAAGATATCTTGTTCAAGGTTTCATGTTTTTCATTTGCAACAATCTGTTCCGGTTTCTGGCATTTTAAACCCCTGTCTGTGAATATTTTATCGCTCTCTCTGTGAAGAAAAGTGGCGCGACTTCTATTAACATAGATGTGTTATTCAGACAGTGCTGTTTCAGTTTTTGCCTGCTGAGTGCTGATTATTTTCGGTCAAATTTCACAGACACTGGCCTTATCGGCAAGTTAGTCATCTTAGCATCAAACCCCAGTTTCCCTGCTTATCTCGACGAATTGTAGCCTAGCGGCACCTGGCCACAAGCCATTGGACATTTTTCTCACGCCACTGCCCGTTTCTCTGGAGAAATAAAAAAACAATGAGAAAATTTGTACATCTTACGATCGTTCTTCAATCAGGTGCTTTAAGGATGGCCCAGCATAAAAACCAAAAACCGAAAGCTTACTTTTTTTCACGGATGAGGTTTAAGAAACATCTCACTTTGATCTCAAATGATCATTGAATTAATTCATAACGTCCTCAGAGGAAACAAAATTCAATCACAAAAATCACATGATTATTTATTCTAGTTAATTAATTCTAACTTTAACAGGAGTACCGAATTGGGTCTAATTTCGTATTTTTCCTTTTTTTCTACCAAACTTGCAAACGATGTGCTTTCATCGAAACCACAAAGTTTTTAAAATGTTGGTCTACTTTATAAGCTTAGAAATTGAAAATAATGCTTCACATTTAATTACACGCAAATATGTTTTCAAGAGAAAATGATGATTGATGTTTCCTAATACAGCAATTGCTCGCCAAACTAGGACAGGAAATGAGTCGCCGATTGAAGTGCCTTCAAGTCTAGAGTATATATTTGCGACAAATGAGCTAGGTTGATTATTACAAACAGGCTTCGAAGAAGTAAGATGCAATAATTCAGAACCAATGGCAGCTAACTGAATCAAAACACTGGACTGAATGCAGCATCCCAATACTTTATTTTTTAATAGAATTAACTGTGGCCGTGTATCGGTCTACGATCAATTATACGATCCAGCCGAATTTGAAAATGATGATGCACATTTAAATGCAAGGAAATCTATTAATCTATTAATCTCCTGCCGTGATCGATTAAGACCCCGTCCGACACTACGCAGGAGGAATTTGAAAACGGAGCTTCATTTCTTTGTTTCTTTGTTTCTCGGGTTAGGCCTTCCGTCCGCACTAATCCGTCACGAAAATGGAACTTTACAACTGAAACGCTCTTCTAACCGGAGGAATTTGAAAACGCCAGCTTTGCGTTTTCGTGTGGACAGAAAACATTTTGTAAACGGAGGTTTTCGAAAACACGATGGCGTCACGATAATCATGTGATTTCTTTGACAGAGGTTTCCTCAAACACAAATCCAAAATGGCCGGCTAATGTTGCTTTTTCAAATTTCTCCGGCGTAATGTGGACGGAGAACATTTGTTGCGTTTTCAGAGTGAAACCTCTGTTTTAATATTTCTCCGGCGTAGTGTGAACGAGGCCTAAGGTTATTAGGATTAAATATCACATCTCAGTCTGACATGTCATGGAGTGATTTCAAATGAGAAATGACTGATTTTTAACATTTTTTCTCATTTCTCATTTCGTAATTGTAAAACAATTACGAAACCCATTTTCTTGGTAAACATTTACTTTACTTCTCGCAGATCGATGCACTGTGGGTAGTTAAAAATCGCTGATTTCAGTACAACACGGGTCCCATTGGACAGTTTACAGTAAAGGATCTCTACGTTTAGTCAGGTATTGCCAAACTTTGCTGGCGTTAGCAGTTTTAGAAGCACTTTTAGTGCAACGGAGGCGCAGTTTTCGCGACAATTTGTTTATACACCTCCACGAAATGTGGGCGCGGCACAGCAGCCTTGATTGTAGAACAAAATGTTATCTTTTTCTGCCTTCGTAAAGTTGCACAAGTTAGGCTCTTTTCATTTATCTTAATCTTTCAACTTAAAGGACCGACGTCACGGTTTGTGCATTTTGAAAAGTCTAGCCGAAAATTTTCAAGTTCGTATTTTGTAAACCGTGTTAATCTTCCCCATCCTTAATCATCCTTGTTTCTTTATGTTTTGTTATTACATCTTTGGTGTTTTTCTATCTTAGTTACCAGCTATTTTCGGGTTTTCTTCAATTTAAAGATGATTTTGTGAGCGGCCAAAATAACTCAAAATGTTGTGATTGAGCTCCTTTAAGAAAGCTAGGTGTACAATATTTCGCGTGTGAACTTCCAGCAATAATGCTCAAATCCGTGATTGACCACATCAGGGACTTTGTTGTCCAACGCTGTTTACGGACAAAATCTGCTTGGCGACAACTTAACGCACCGGACAACTCGCACGAACAAGTTATAAATATATTATAATTCGATATTCGTATTCTGAAAGGTGCTAAGCACAATTCATGATCAAATTCAAAGCGGAGAACAAAAGATGTTGAAAGATTCTTGTCCTCAAAACTTTTCCTTCGGTAACAGATACAAAGCAAAACATAGTTCTTTACTAAATGAAGGCATATGGAACTGCGGCTCACGTACGTTTGGAGTACATGCTTGTGAGAACAATTTCCGTTGCCATGGCTATTAGCCCTGATGCATGGATAGGAAATACGTCCAGCAAGTAAAATGTATAATAAAGCTAAAGAAGACCTAGAAATTACCAAGAGGGGATCAAGGTAAGATGCCTTGATTTCCTCTTGAAATCGTATATCGACAATGACTTTTCCAACTACATAATTGTATTCTCTAGAAATGTACGCGCACTCAAGATGATTGAACAAGCGTTATTGAAAACAAACATTTACAGTGACAATGAAACACTCAATAGTAGTAACATATTACTAGGATCAGTCGCGAACAATGCCTTGGGCAGCGTCCACACTCACCGGAGAAATTGGAAAAAGCAGCTTCATTTGTACGGTTTGGCCTACCGTCCACACTGATCCGTCACGAAAATTACGGAGGAATCAAACCGGCGGAATCTGAAAACGCCTGCTTTTCGATTTCGTGTGGACGGAAAACGTTTTGAAAACGGAACTGTTCGAAGGCGATGACGTCACGATAATCATTTGATTTTCCTGTCCGAGTTTTCGTCAAACACAAATCCAAAATGGTCGTCAAACATAAATCCAAAATGGTCGGTGATTGTCGCGCGTTCAAATTTCTCAGGCGTAGCATGGACGGAAAACATCTTATGCGTTTTTAGATTGAAACCTCCGTTTTCAAATTCTTCCGACGAAGTGTAGCCGGGACTGATATTGACAATAAGCTTTTTTGTCAACAGTTGTGAGGAGATGGTGACATTCAAAATGGCGCTGTGATTTAATAACGTCATTTGACATCATATATAAAGGAAATAAACATCTTATTTTTTAAAGTAAGCCCCAGGCTGGCTATAAACTAAAAACATAATGATTTCTTCTTCTTATGGCATCTCATTTTCTCCGTTCTTATGGGCCTACTGGCGCAATGAGCAGAGATGATGGGAGATGATAATGATTTCAAAGTATTTTACAATCACATGGAGCCATGACGAGCTTGTCACGTCTGATTGCGCGCCTTGCCTAAAAACTACCACAATACTCTACAATGTGCAGGTTTCACGTCGCATGTGTGTAAAAGTTATTTCAGTCCCATTGCTTTTTTGGCCCAATGGAATTTAGAGAACATATAGCCAGTTTGGGCTTGAGGGGATATAATTCATGCTAGTACACATGTTTAGTTTGCTTTTATTTACTGCCGTTTGCTTGCGATTAGCATTTATATACTGTGTTTGCTTGCGGTTAACATTTATTTACTGCTGTCTGCTTGCGATCAGCATTTAAGGGATGAAGGGGAAAAGAAATAAATGTAACCTACCATGAATTATATGCCGGCTTGAGTGCCGCAAAAACACTAACTTATGTAGCCAGTGGAAACTAGGTTACAGATTAGTTACAATCAGAGGAAAAACAATTTGTACCAATACCTTTTATCCTAAGCTCACTGCATTAAATTACGCAAATTTTAGTTTTGAGAACTTGTCGCATCACATGTGCAGCTCCGGCCTAGAACAAAAGACATGATAAAGGAAGCAGGGATGAACAAAAGACACGAGGGAGAGCAGGGATGGCGCAGTGGTGAGAGCGCTCACCTCCCGCCAATGTGGCCTGGGTTCGATTCCGGCCCAGTGCCATATGTGGGTTGAGTTTGTTGTTGGTTCTCGCCTTGCTTCCCGAGGATTTTTCTCTGCATTCTCTGGTTTTCCTCCCTCCACAAAAACCAACATCTCCAAATTCCAATGCGACCAGGACAGAGGAGCTGCATGAAAACCAGCTAAGGCTGATGTGGCTTCCTCTCGAAATATTGTAATTTGAATACATACATCCTGAATACGAGTCTAAACCTGAAGTTTCGAAAGATATATTATGGCATTTTTAGGAAAGTCCTACACAGTCAACTCTCATCATTTCCGGCCCTGTGCGATGAGATATAGCAGTGTACATTGTATGATGCACGCTATCAGCCGGTCAGGCACAAGCACTGCGCTTGCCATAAAATGTACAGTCATATTAATATTCCAAACGTAGGAATAGTCTGCTATAAATTTAATAGCAGTTGAACATTTTACCTTTTTGTGATTCTTTTCAGGCTTCCAAGGCAGGAAAATAACTCGGGATACTTTTCAGATATACTAAGGAGAAGGCGCCGTGATGTCAAATTCAGTGCTCTTACTGGTCATGCTGGTGGCTATGGCCTTGATGCTCACAAGAGGAGATCAGGTTTCCTGGGACGTAAGTACTGTTAACTCGTTTTTGTTCTCTTTTCTTCCTCCTCCTCCTCCTCCTCCTGCTCCTCCTCCTTGTTGTTCTTGTTCTTGTTCTTGTTCTTGTTCTTGTTCTTGTTCTTGCTCTTGCTCTTGCTCTTGCTCTTGCTCTTGCTCTTGCTCTTGCTCTTGCTCTTGCTCTTGCTCTTGCTCTTGCTCTTGCTCTTGCTCTTGCTCTTGCTCTTGCTCTTGCTCTTGCTCTTGCTCTTGCTCTTGCTCTTGCTCTTGCTCTTGCTCTTGCTCTTGCTCTTGCTCTTGCTCTTGCTCTTGCTCTTGCTCTTGCTCTTGCTCTTGCTCTTGCTCTTGCTCTTGCTCTTGCTCTTGCTCTTGCTCTTGCTCTTGCTCTTGCTCTTGCTCTTGCTCTTGCTCTTGCTCTTGCTCTTGCTCTTGCTCTTGCTCTTGCTCTTGCTCTTGCTCTTGCTCTTGCTCTTGCTCTTGCTCTTGCTCTTGCTCTTGCTCTTGCTCTTGCTCTTGCTCTTGCTCTTGCTCTTGCTCTTGCTCTTGCTCTTGCTCTTGCTCTTGCTCTTGCTCTTGCTCTTGCTCTTGCTCTTGCTCTTGCTCTTGCTCTTGCTCTTGCTCTTGCTCTTGCTCTTGCTCTTGCTCTTGCTCTTGCTCTTGCTCTTGCTCTTGCTCTTGCTCTTGCTCTTGCTCTTGCTCTTGCTCTTGCTCTTGCTCTTGCTCTTGCTCTTGCTCTTGCTCTTGCTCTTGCTCTTGCTCTTGCTCTTGCTCTTGCTCTTGCTCTTGCTCTTGCTCTTGCTCTTGCTCTTGCTCTTGCTCTTGCTCTTGCTCTTGCTCTTGCTCTTGCTCTTGCTCTTGCTCTTGCTCTTGCTCTTGCTCTTGCTCTTGCTCTTGCTCTTGCTCTTGCTCTTGCTCTTGCTCTTGCTCTTGCTCTTGCTCTTGCTCTTGCTCTTGCTCTTGCTCTTGCTCTTGCTCTTGCTCTTGCTCTTGCTCTTGCTCTTGCTCTTGCTCTTGCTCTTGCTCTTGCTCTTGCTCTTGCTCTTGCTCTTGCTCTTGCTCTTGCTCTTGCTCTTGCTCTTGCTCTTGCTCTTGCTCTTGCTCTTGCTCTTGCTCTTGCTCTTGCTCTTGCTCTTGCTCTTGCTCTTGCTCTTGCTCTTGCTCTTGCTCTTGCTCTTGCTCTTGCTCTTGCTCTTGCTCTTGCTCTTGCTCTTGCTCTTGCTCTTGCTCTTGCTCTTGCTCTTGCTCTTGCTCTTGCTCTTGCTCTTGCTCTTGCTCTTGCTCTTGCTCTTGCTCTTGCTCTTGCTCTTGCTCTTGCTCTTGCTCTTGCTCTTGCTCTTGCTCTTGCTCTTGCTCTTGCTCTTGCTCTTGCTCTTGCTCTTGCTCTTGCTCTTGCTCTTGCTCTTGCTCTTGCTCTTGCTCTTGCTCTTGCTCTTGCTCTTGCTCTTGCTCTTGCTCTTGCTCTTGCTCTTGCTCTTGCTCTTGCTCTTGCTCTTGCTCTTGCTCTTGCTCTTGCTCTTGCTCTTGCTCTTGCTCTTGCTCTTGCTCTTGCTCTTGCTCTTGCTCTTGCTCTTGCTCTTGCTCTTGCTCTTGCTCTTGCTCTTGCTCTTGCTCTTGCTCTTGCTCTTGCTCTTGCTCTTGCTCTTGCTCTTGCTCTTGCTCTTGCTCTTGCTCTTGCTCTTGCTCTTGCTCTTGTTCTTGTTCTTGTTCTTGTTCTTGTTCTTGCTCTTGTTCTTGCTCTTGCTCTTGCTCTTGCTCTTGCTCTTGTTCTTGTTCTTGTTCTTGTTCTTGCTCTTGCTCTTGCTCTTGCTCTTGTTCTTGTTCTTGTTCTTGCTCTTGCTCTTGTTCTTGTTCTTGTTCTTGTTCTTGTTCTTGTTCTTGTTCTTGTTCTTGTTCTTGCTCTTGTTCTTGTTCTTGTTCTTGTTCTTGTTCTTGTTCTTGTTCTTGTTCTTGTTCTTGTTCTTGTTCTTGTTCTTGTTCTTGTTCTTGCTCTTGCTCTTGCTCTTGCTCTTGCTCTTGTTCTTGTTCTTGTTCTTGTTCTTGTTCTTGTTCTTGTTCTTGTTCTTGTTCTTGTTCTTGTTCTTGTTCTTGCTCTTGCTCTTGCTCTTGCTCTTGCTCTTGTTCTTGTTCTTGTTCTTGTTCTTGTTCTTGTTCTTGTTCTTGTTCTTGTTCTTGTTCTTGTTCTTGTTCTTGTTCTTCTTCGTCATAATCATCATCTTCATCATCTTCTTCTTCTTGCGCTGCTGCTGTTGCTTTTGCTTCTTCTTCTTCTTCTTCTTCTTCTTGTGCCGCTGTTGCACGGCAGCCTAGAAAAAAAAGGTCAAAACGACAATTTCCGAATTGTCACTTTCAAGTTGTTCATACATTCAGGCTACAAGCGCGGCAAAAGTCTTAATGTTGTAATTAGTGAAATCACAGCTACAGAAACGTTTGCTATTCCAACCTAAAAAAGGAATTTGTTCCTTAACGAAAAAACTGCATATGGTTGTTCGTTTCAACCGTGCCTGATATCGAATATCACTTGCATTTACATTTACTTGTAATGACTTTAATCTCTTTGGTTCGTTTCGGCGCCCTCCAAAGTGTTGTTCCTCTAAATTGTAATTAATCCTTTCTTAAACAATTAGTGTAATTAAACTGTTGATTCCTGTTTAGGTGGATGATCTTTTTAATGAATATGACGATGATGAGGATGGTCTTGTTGCGCCAGAAGAAATAGAGAACCATCTCTCTGCTGCGATGGTTACCATTAATAATTATGTGATGACATACGATTCAGATAATGATGGCAAGCTGAACAGCGAAGGTAAGAAACGTAATAAACTGTACTCTCAGTTCCAGATCTCTTGTGGGCGAAGCTTCGCCCACAAGAGACCTGGAAACGAGATTGAATAAACTGTTTCCGGGAACCGTTACAAGGGCTGCAGATATTCAGTGGAAATTTGAATGAAATCTCGTAAATGAGACCAGTCTGGGCTGATTCAAACTTTATTTCACCCCTGGAGAATATTATTCTGAAAAAAATACATAGTAACTCCAATGCATATGGGTATAAAGACTTTTTCTGCGGTGTTGATGGGAGTAACAATAATGAAGAAATTCATACTAAGCTATAGTTACGGCAACTAGATGAGCCAAACTATAAAGTTTGCGAAAAGCTACTTTACTTTGTTCTTTCAATTTCACCTTAATAATCATGCTATTATTATTCATTTGCAGAATTCGAAAAATTTGCGGCATTTGCGAATATCCAAGATGAATAAAGAAACAAGATCACTGGCGTATTTAAATCGGGCGGGCAAATCAGCTGAAGAAACCTATTATGTTAAGTTAGCAATTAAATAAATGGAGACGATATCTGGGTGACAACTCGTGTGGCAGTTTTTCATACTCTAGAGGGGGGCTTTGGTTCTATAGGTAATCGTAATAAATGAGAGTGCAGTTATAAGGATTATATTACAGGTGATGTTTGAAATTTCTCTCCAAATTGCAAAAGCCTTTAGGCGAGTGCAACTTGCAAGAATTCAAGTATCACGAGTAGTGTAAATCCTTAACTGTTCGAGCCTTCACACGATCACTCATTTGTTACATGACTGGGAAAATTGCGAACGCGCACGTCAATTTAAACTGCAGTGTAAATTAAGAATTAACAATAAATTGGCCTGCTCTCAGCCAATCACAATGAAGTAATTTTCTCAGTCAGATAATAATATAGGAAAATTCATTACCCGACGAGGGAATTCCACGTGTTATGAATTTTCCTTGAATCGCATAGCCTTCTTTTTAAATGAAAGAAAACTCCGTTTCATTCAAGTCTGTGTGAATGTTGCAATATTCAACGTGCCTCGCTTTCAAGAGTTGCAATTCCACACTGAATACCTCGCCTAGGTAACCAATCAGGGTGCGAGAATTCTCTGAGCTAGGCGATTGTAGGTTATTATTACAATTTAATGGCAGATTTAAAAAACAACAAACAAACAAACAAATAAGCTATAAGGATAATTTGTAAAAGAGTTGGGTGACCCCATATAAAAACAAATCACCTCATAAAATTATAAAAATTACAATAATCTCGCTAAAACTGTAATAACATCTACAATTTTGTTACAAATTTAATAACGTTAGCTTTAAACTTGTCAACACTGCATGCCGAACGGACCTCAAAAGGTAAACTGTTCCATTCATCCACAGTCCTATAAAAGTAACTGTTCTTAAGTATATTTGTCCTGGCACATTTCTTTTTTAAGGATTTATTGTCGAAATGTCTCAATAAGTAACGGTTCTCTTGGCTATAAAAATCTAAGAATTGAGAAAAGTCAAAATCTAAATGGCCATTAAGAGTCTTAAACAAGAAGGTGACATCGACAACGAAACGTCTTTTCTTTTTGTTAAATAAGCGTCCTCCGTAAACAAATGGGGCCCGGTCTATACGCCTAAGGTGCTTTGTATTAAGCGTCACTATTCCAATATACCTTAGAGCTCGAGTTATGATAGGCGGCAACGTGTCAAAAAGTATCCGTTTTCGAATATGAAAACGCAGTAGTGTGGACAGGTGAAAACAAACCGAAAACACTAGTGCGAACAAAAATATTTGGCTTCGTTTTCGTTCTGAGACGAAAACGGATACTATTGAGAACGGAATTCGTGTAGTCGGGGCTACAACGCTCGAAAACGCTGATGGAAACGGAGGCTTTCAAAAACGGTTTCGAAAGTGCAGCGTTTTAAATACGGAGGCTTTTGAAAACGGTGACAAAAAAGCGTCATACACTGCCGTTTCCATCAGCGTTTTCGAGCGTTTTATTGCGGACGATAGGCGAAAACGTGCTAAAAAGTATGCGTTTTCGAATTATAACGTATCAGTGTGGACAGGTGAAAATAAAAAAAAATTAAAAAAAAAAAAAAAAACGAAAACGCTAGTTGGGCGAAAGTATTTTGAGGAAAACGGATACTCTAAAAAACGCATTAGTGAAATCTCCCATCCAGATTAAATTGTGAAATAATGTCGGATTTTAGATTAACACAGTATATTCAAGTATACAAGTATATCTCCTTCATAAAAATTAAGAACCTGCTTAGCCTAAATTTACAAATATAGCAGGGATTGATCTAAAAACAACTTCTGAGGGATTGCCTAGGAATAAAACTACATGAGAGATTCTTACCACAGTTATCATCTCTTGAAAAGCTCTCATCTTTCATCTATTAGTCATGTCGAGTAAACCGAGTTTGGTTTAGTTTTGGATTCCGAACAATTATTTTGGCAGTACTGAGTCACGGGGCACTTTCATTTCCATTCGATGAAAACTTCTGTTTTGAATTTCAGGAATTATCCAGTGACGAATCGAACTGAATTTCCGAAAAAGGCGACAACCTTGTGAGTTTTACCCACATTTTCGGAACTTTTAGTTCCATCTGATTTTCCTACCGCAATTTCCGAAATTTTCAGTTGAGTGTTCGCTTCAGCGGAAATTCAAAAATTCCTGATTATCGGGAAACTTTCGAAATTTTCGGAAATTTTGGTTGAATAGATTGCGCTCATTTAAGAATCAGGTAGTTGGGCACTTTAGGGAGAGAAAACAAAAAACAAAAAAATTAATGAATAAAGCGCTCCCGTCCCGTGTAAGCGCTGTCCTTGATAACTGCCAAACTTTAATTGAAACTTTCACTCAGTGATGTATGGTCATTGTAACTCACTAACATAGGATCTTGAATCTTTATTGAGCCTTTCATTAACATGTGGACTCTAAAATTTAAAGCACAACCGACAAATGCGTTTTTCGCTACCGTCAATCAAATGTTCGGCGGCTCCGCCAAGTTTCCTACCAATGCCGAACACTGTTTCGTTGTCTGAACTGCGCACAAAGATTTGATTACCGCGCGCTCGGCAGTAATCGGAAGCTGGGAGGAGCCGCCGAACATTTGATTGACGGTAGCGAAAAACGCATTTGTCGGTTGAGCTTTGAATTTTAGAGTCCGCATGTTATTGAAAGGCGCAGTAAGGCTCCGTCCACACGACGCTGGAGGAATTGGAAAACGGAGCTAAGTTTTCCTGTGAAAACGCACCAAATGCTTTACGTCCACACTACGCCGGAGGAATTTACAAAACGCAGCAATCACCCGTAATTTTGAATTTGTGTTTGAGAAAAACTCGGTCAGAGAAATCACATGATTATCGTGAAAACATCGTTTTCAAAAAGCTCCGTTTTCAAAATGTTTTCCGTCCAAACGAAAACGTAAAGTCGGCGTTTTCAAATTCCTCCGGTTTGAGTAGTGTTTTCGAAAAGCTCCTTTTTCGTGACGGATTAGCGTAGACGGTAGGTCTCACCATATAAATAAAGCTGCGTTTTCACATTTCTCTAGCGTTGTGTGTACGCTGCCTAAATTACAAGGCAGAGAATGGTGCCTCAATTTGTGGAATGAAAACTTTATGAACTTTCTTTAACAAATCAAAAAGGCAGGAATCATACTTTGATAACAGATAGCTTAAGCCAGTCAAAGAGAGGGTTCACGCCCTAAATAGCCTGCGTAACAAGCGAAGAGGTTCCCGCCTACTAGACACGCGAAAATTAGGGCGAGGGCATAAAATTGACAGAGATGGGGATGTGGCCATAATGCAGAAAAAACTGTTTCGTTCGTATGGGAAAGCTCACTATGGGAAGCTACGTCTTAGTCAGTTCAATTATCAAATGCTAATGCAGCCTTGGTATTTGTTCACAATCAAGTTAGATGGGGAAGGACTTAAATCTGGGGGTTGGGGGGGGGGGTGGCCATAAGCAGTACATTCCTCCACTTAGCGCACATGGGGCTAAAATCATGGCTGGACAGGGGGAAGCGAGCTTATGACTAGCATCTTACTATAAACTGCTACCTTTAAACTACTACACTCAAAGTGAAGCAGCCGTCATATTGTGTCAGCTTAATCCTCACTACAGAAGACAACTCATACTGTAAGAATCGATAAAAAATTTAATTGCAAATTACATCACTAAATAATTTTAGCATTACTATTCAATTTAACTGTAGATATATACTTAAAAATTAAACCAGTGCCACATACAGTTGCAGGGTAACTTTCAGGATTTTTCAAGGAAGGGGAAGGAGTTGCAGAATCAACAGGACATGCCCCCTAATTTTAAAATTTGACAGTTGGAACCTAATTGAAAACTGTTACAATAGTCTGGCTGTTAGAGAATAACATGTTTTTTCCCGGGGAGGAGGGGTGGATGACCAAAATCTGCAATATTCCCTACCCTATTTATGACCTGACCAAAAACATGAAACCCTATTTATGACCTGGCCCTTGAATCAAAACCCTGTTTCAGACCTGCATTATAATTAGTTCCCTAGCTCAGAGCAATGTTTAATTACCATAAACATAATTTGTGACGGGCTTTTGTTGATTTTCTTTTCGATAATGATGAAAAAGTGGCTTCTTCTTAAAAACATATCCATATCAAGGCTAGAGTGTGAAAACCATACCCTATTTATGACCAAAATGGCCATAATCAGCTAAAATCGAAACCCTATTTATGACCAAAACGGCTGAAAAACCATACCCTTTGGGGCGGCACATACCTATATAGCCCATATAAGGGAGTCTCCCCCCCCCCCCATGGGGTTTTCACTTTTTCAGCTAGATAAAAAAAATACTTGTTATTACAATAATGTACATGTCCAGAGTGCTTGTCTTTATTTCTGTCATAATATCCACAATCTCATTCTTTTTCTTTTTCTTTTTTTTTCATTTTTTGGTTCTCGAAAAGGGAGGGGGTGGCTAGCCAACCAACTCACCCCCTCCCCCCAAATCAATCCTTGAACTGGTCATGGAACATTGAAGCATTTCTGATGCTCATCTGCCAGTCAGAGGTGAGAACTATATACACAATAATTGAAGGCTTTTGTGCAAAAAGGAATCCTTCGAATCCTTCGAAGGTGGATTTTGACATGGTGCAAACTTAGACGGTTACTTTTAGCAGCTTTGAGAGCACGTTTTTTTTTTTTAAATAGGTGTTTTGATATTTGAAAGAAGTAGAGAAATAGACTGGAAAAAAAAAACGACCGGCCTCGTATCGAACCGGTGTCATGACAAAACAGACTAGAATCCGACCCGTTCAGTGCCTTATTCGCTTGCGCTAACAAAGCAACAGTAAGAGAATTGCGTAATTATATGAATACTAAAACTAGTGGCAAATACCATGCTTCGGTGACTTCATCGTTTAGCAAAACAAAAGGTTTCTTTTGTTTTTCGCTCAACAAAAGATCTCCAAAACATACCTTGGAAAACTGAGTTTTTTTGCACACGTTATTTCTCGAAAACGAAGCGCAAATCAACAAAAACAATTATGCAACGATGCTTTTCATGTCAAAACAAGTCAGTCTACCAAAAATTAGCTCGATCGTACAAAAAATAAAAATCGGTCCAAAATGCTATATATGCCCTTTTTGCATGAAAGCCCTCAATTGTCCAATTGAAAGTTGTTAAAATTTACCTGACCAAAATTAGTTCACTTGTTTGGCAACTTTAAAATATTTTTCACTTTCCACTGGAATTAAATACTTCAGATTTCTAGCCTGTGACAAAGCAGGGCTGTCTCTCTTGACGTGGGTCTGGGGAGGGTATGGGTGTAACTACATGTAGATAAATGTATGCCCCCCTCCTGCTCTCCCTTATAAAAAAGACAAGAGTACTTGTCATACCTTTTAGGGGTTAAAAAGCAAGTTTGGAATCTCTCAGGGTGTTCAGCATCAAAAGGTTAACAGCATGAGCTTTCAGGGCATCTTTTAGTGTATCAAGCCAAAAAAAGTCAGTGTCAGTTAATGTGTAGTTTAAGAACTGGTGCCTCTAAGGGATGGAAAAAATTTCAGCCCACGCCCTAAAAACAGTATCTTGATACCTCCTAGAGGTTCTTCTCAAAATTTCCAATGAGCACCCCTGTCCTTTTTATATGAAAGTCCCCCTCTGGTCCTACATGCATGCTTTCTTTTGTCAAGAGTAGATGTACCTCATAAATTGCAAGTAATTGTATTTCAGGGGGCCCTGTCAAACATGCACCCTGATCACCTAACCCCCCCCCCCCAACCAATCAGAGACAATTCTGAAGAGGCAATAATAATACATCAAATACAATTTTTCCAGGACCCATCCAGGGTGCTTATTTCCAATTGCAGATTTACTCTTTTCAATTTCCGCAATTGCACAAGATTTTTCATACTTCAACTACATTTTTTGGCAAGAAACATTTAGAGATTCCAAATTTACGGTGAATTCTTAATGCATTTTGTCTGAAATTATTTTTAAATTCCATGATTTAGGACCAGGGTGGCTGTTCAAGGAGGGGCACTTGATTGAGGAGATATGTAGTCTGGTATTTCAAACCCATCTGATCTGTTAAAGTGATGGAAAGTGCAGTAGCAAAACTGCAGCTGCAAGTTGAAGAAAGCTCCAAGAAAAAATGTTACATGCTGCACTTTTAATAGTGGGTGTTGTCCCTACTGGTGGAGGTGCAGTTATTAAGTCTTGAGGAAACTCACTGCTACGAGCAAGGCTGCACCAGTCATCCACATCTACAGTGAAACAAAATGATTGTCATTAAACATGTGGGGCTAGGTGCATGTATAAAACAATCATTTAAATTTCCAACCCTCATGCTATAACAAATAAGACTAGGTCAGCTTGCTAGCCTTAAATTATCCACCAATAACCAGAATTCACCTATAATTTAATCAATATACCTGGATAGAGAGGGGCATTGTAAGGGTGGTCTTGCCATACCATGTAAGAATGCAAACTACAACAATGGCTCAGCTTGAGCACTTTTGACTGCTTGACTAGGAGTATTTCTACTCCCCCTAGATCTGATACTAGTCCATTGCAGGGTTGCCCCCAGCCCCAGCTTTAAATTTGCCAGTACCCGTTTATAAATACACCTTGGTGGAGAGAGGTACTGTGAGAGTAAAGTGTCTACGGCTGGCCAGGGCTCAAACCCTGACCATTCAATCAAGAGTAGAGCATACCAGAACCATGAGGCCACCACACCTTCCACACAGATGTAGAATGTAGTTGATACAGAAAGGTCTCTTAACAGTCCTACAAACAGAAACTCATTAAGGCTTTCCTCACCTGCTCCTACAGGACTTGGAGTTAGTCTGTACCAGAATTGAACATCAGTATCACAGCCTGCTCCAGTGTCACAGTAGAACTCAAATATCACTGTATCTGTTGTTGGACCCCAGCAGTCCACACTTAGAAAGCCACCCTTCAAAAGAGAGCGAAGTCTGAGTTGAGAAACATAATAATTACCGAGTTGTATCATACATCCGCAATGTGTCAAATGGCTCTATCTACAAACACAAAGAAGGAAACCATGGTGGCCATACACTACCTATATAGTGCGACTTGAGCTATCATAACAATTCCATTATAAAAGAAATATTACAAATTTAGTTATCAATTATAACAATTTTGGCAAAGTATTTCTTTCTGCTCTGCAACCTTTTAGTTTGGCATTGTTTATACGAGCAAACAGGTTTTGAAATTTTGATGAACGCCAGCAACTGAAACTAGTACTCTACCCTAATCCCCTTGTCATTTCGTCAAACTTACTAGCCCCCAGTTTTACTCCTGCAACAGAGCGAGATTTTGTAGAGTAAAGTACTGTACATGTACCTCAGTAGTAATACAACAGCCAAGTGGCTTAAAATGTTCTAAGTACCATTGATACTGTCTGACTTGTAATGTTTGTTGCTTTATGCACGCCTACCTGAGTACATTCTTTCTTTGGAGTAGGCTTGCTGTCATCTCGCACACTAGTCAGAAGCAATACGAAATTGATAAGTATTAATACACATTGTATAGTATGCATGTATTAACTGTTAATTAATGATTATTATCAATCAGGCATTGTGTAAAATAATCACACTGAGAACATACATACCACACTGTTTTGCCTGGGACACGGGTTTGAATCTGGTGAGGATAAAGAAAAAAAAATATAAAAAGTAAGAAATTATGAGCTGATCAGTAAACATCTTTTTGAAGAGTTGTTTCCTAGGATGCATGCACAAACTTAATATATTTAAACTCGTTACATTCTTCTGAGATTTCATGGCCACTAAAACTAATAAATTTAGCCACTGGTGGGAATTCCTAATTTGGGGCAGATCCAAGAGTTGGTGAAGGGATGTCCAGAAAATTGTCTGCCACAGGAGATTCATTCTCTTTGGTCAAGTCCAGGGGCATGCCTCCCCTGGCCCCTCCCCCAAAGATTTTGAGATTTAGACAATTGGAAAGGTGATTTCCAGTGTTCTGATGGACGATTGTTAGTTGTATAATATTATCTTTGAAATCATCTCTGTTTGAGATGTTTAAACAAGCACTATATGAGAAAGTTTTGGGCTGGTGGCAATGTTTTAGCTAAAATTGTGGCCCTCAAAACCTTCTCATTCCTTACGTAAAACAAGGAAAAGGTTCTCATCTATCAATCTTTACGTTATTTTTGCTCTTTTCCAGTTACTTTTTTTTTTATTTCCAAAGATAGCATAATATTGTTAGTGACGTTTGTCCACTGAGGGTTTCGTCAGAAACAGCAAATGTAAAAAATTAGATTTTCATTTCAGTTTACTGTTCTGACCAAACCACCCTGGAAACCACCCCTGGATCTGCCCCGGCTACTTACTTACCATGACTTCCAGATCTCTTGATGTCAAATTTTTCACATATACACAAGGGTTTTCTATTTCAGACTGAACACCAGGGTATTGTGCTGTTGCAATCACATATCCTAAGGGTCTCTTGGTAATATCATCTGCAGCACTGATGTTCCTGTCATACTGTTCAGGAGGAATCAGCTTGAACTCTGGGCAGTCGCTAAGTTGTGAAGTGGACACTGAAATGTAATGAAATTACAAAAAGTGTATTTTCTGGGAACAACTCTATATACTGCCTTATCCATGATTGGCACTGAGGGTTGTGAAAGCTTTATGGTTAAAAGTAAACAGTGTGCCGGATTCTCGAGAAGAAAGCTCAAATCCTGTAGACCAAGGTTATTGTGTTATGTTCTTGAACACGTTAAGATGTATTACAAGTACTCTCACAGAAGTTGGGTGGAGGAACATACAAAAATGAACAGAACTTCTGCATAACAGTGACTGGTCAATTACCATCAGAAATTTAAGAAGGAATGCCTGGTCAAAAGGAAACAGAATTGATATATCTGGAACCTCCATTGGAACTACCAGAGTGGAGAAGCACCCCATCCAGGGGGGAGTAAAAGTAGTTCTCTCTGTTTCAGGGTACAGGTAAGGTTAAGTCTGGATACGAGCCCAGTGGCCCATCAGGCCAGTGCTTATCTCCAGTTTCTAGGGCATGAAGCAACTAAGGGTAATTTTACTCTCCCCACCCCTTCATAATGGATGGGATAATGGGATGCCAGTCCGTCACATTCTTAGAAGTAGAGTTAATCATTGCCACTCATGAGCCAATTTAATTTTCTCCCATAATTCTAATGCAATAATGTTTACTTGGATTTGAACTTATTTTTAGCTTGCAAACTCCAAGAACCACTCTGTTTTGCCAGTTTGAGAGTGTTAAATTCAAGCCATTGTGGCCCTCTATTCGAGTAGGGGTGGGGGGGGGGGGTATATATCAATATTTCACGGAAATGCAATTGGCGGCAGAAAATTCCCTTGAGCGCATGCACATGCCAGCTAGTGTGCAAATTTGTTTCCTAAAGAGTTTATGTTGATGACAAAATTATCCCAATAAAACTTATAGTTTACAGTGACTAATTTACATCCACTATTCTTCATATTTCCTACAAGCTAGTTAAACAAACAAATATGTATAGTACAGTACTTGCAAAGAGTAATTGAAAATCTGTGGGCGGTCCTGTCCACAAATTTCCAGTTTTGTGTTCCTAACTCTCAAATCAAGACTTAATCTGACAATAGATCTAATTAAACTTAATTAAACAGGACTTCCATTTGACGATCAACTGACAGAAGCAAGTATGACAGCTTCAAAACAACTGAAACGGCAAGTAGATTCCGTACCAAGTACAACGAGCACAACAAACACACTTCATAGTATTCAGTATTAGCTTGGGCATCTGTACGAAAAACCGCAATCTGCCGGATTGAAACATCAAAGAAAGGAAACAAACTTCGTGGAAAGAATTGTAAGATCACAAACGGTGAACTTTATGCTTGTTCAAAAAAAAGACTCTAGAAGGAAATAAGCTTAGCTACGAATTCTCTCGCTTTCCGCGCGATCAATTACTAAAATGATTGCCGTAATTTCAGCAAAAATTGTGACATGGTAATACTCACCTGGGCTTATTATTACACTAAAGGTAAGGAAGATAAAGAAACAAAGGTTTCGAAATCTAAAATCCATTTTTTTGGCTGAACTTCCAAATATTTTGCCTAATGGGAATCACGCGCGACTTCCTCGCGTTTGAGAAACTGACATTCTTACCCAGGGTGGGCTGGGGATATGTCAGCCCCCGAAATGATCCCGAAATGATCCCGAAATGATCCCCAGTGAATTTTAAGAATGCCGACAAAACATGGGAATGTGGATAGACTGCTGGCAGTCTGTTTTTCTCTCGAAATTCAGTAGGGGCTATGAGGGGAGACGTTTTTGCTAAAGGGGAATGGGACGCGACATGGGCGCCGTACTCGGCCTGCCCTTGTCCCGCCCTCTTCCCTACTCGGGAATTTGTAGCAAATTGATATATGGTATCGATAAGACCAAATAAAAGACAGTACAAGAAAAATAATAATCGGTAGCGACTTTATTATCCTGTACATTTTTTTAGCATTTTATGTCAGTGTCACAGAGGGGTTTGTAATTCGCGTGACTGTCACGCATCCTTGCGTGACAACCGCTCTCCCAAATTTGGACAGTATTGCAAACGAGGTTTACCTGGGTCCAGCTCCCGTCCAAACACAAAAGTTTTGCACAGAAACTGCACAGCTAAGTACAACCATATTTCACGGCTAACAGGGCATATATTTAGACTTCCTGAAAGCTATCATGTTCTACACATGACATATCGTATGAGCTTCCTTCTGAAGGTATCATATACAACTCATTCTTTGGAGAACGAAGTCGAAAAACGCGCGGTCGAAGAACTTGAACTTATCCATGGCCAAGGAGTCTTTCATCACTTGAATGTTTTCGTCCCAAAATTATGGATCTAGCTCCTAAAGTAGAATTTTTAAAATTTCATCAAGGATATGTCCGTGGAGTGGCATTTTCGCCTGTGGTAAGATTTAAAGTTATTAATACCAAACTATATACAACTATTTTGGAAATTCTGCTTTCATTTTATCGCAGTTTTAGACAAGTACTGAAATTAGACGTAGTTTAATAGTTTGCGGTGTCCTTTGTGGTGACGAGAGAATGTACTAGATATTATTTTTTTCACCTTTTAGGATCGATACTTGTTTTGCTCTGGTGCGTATGATGGGAAGGTCAACATCTACAGCGCCAAGAAGTGTCATCTTTTGGGGAGTTATCCGGTACAAACAATACCTTGAAATCCTGACATAGTTTTTTGAACTGATCGCTTCGATCATATCCACCAACAAACTATGCCTTAAATGACAATTCATTGCGTCACTGTAAATTTCTTCTTTCAATTCGAAACTCTTTAATTCCCTCTATCAATAATCTCCTATACATTCACTTAAATGTTTACTGTTTCTCTTTGTAGCAGGCATTTGAATGAAAAACATTGCAAGCTTGTTAATATTTTAATTTTTTTTTCTCATCATCTGTTATGTTGTTGATAGTGCGTTTATTTACATAATGTACTTCAAAATGATTGTTAGATTTTTATTGCTGAGGCTGTATTAGGGGGTTTCGGAATACAGGATATTTAGGTAAAAATAAAATGGCATTCTGAAAACCTCTTGGACCTAACATCAACAGGGCGTCAATACTGTAGCATCCCTTGTGAGAAACAATATTAAACAGCATGCAAACAATCCCAATAACAGACTCAGCATGGATGTGGAAAAAGAAAGATCAGCAGACCAATATAATTATTTTTCAGCAAAAGTTATCACTTGGCTTACTTTTGGAATTACTCTCTCATCAGTAAACACCAGTAGACAGGCCTGAATCTCTTTCATAAAATGCTCATCCTTTAATTTTGTTTTTCTTGCGATCAACAGATAACAACTCTGAGTTTAGCGAGGAATATAAAGGCTGTTAGATTTACAAGTGATGGACAAAAGGTACATTTGTGCATTCTATCCAAAGAAAGATTTCATAATTGTCAAGGGTTTCATTAAGATTTTCAGCAGGCTGGAAAAGGTTTTCATAGGCAAGCAATACTCTGGTCAGTTTGCCCATTGCTCAGCCCTTAATGGAACCGCTTGAGTTGCATAGGTTTTGAAGATTCACATATTTAACACATAATAATATGGAACCACAATTACAGAATTGAGGACACCTAGTGTCCTCAATTCCGTAATAGCAGGGGTCGGTATCAGCAGGAATTGTTTCTATACATTTCTTTGTAGTTTCAGTCAGGGATTTAGCTTAGCTGTCCTTAGAAGCATGGAGGCACGGTGGCCTCATGGTTAGTGTGCTCCTCCCTGGATCAAGCGGTCCGGGTTCAAGCCCTGGCCGGAAACATTAGGTTGTGTTCTTGGGAAAGACACCTCACTCTCACAGTGCCTCTCTCTACCCAGGAGTATAAATGGGTACCAGCAAATTGTTGAGGAAACCTAACAAATTGCAGGGGAGTGACCTGCGATGGACTACCATCCCATCCAGGGGGAGTAGAAATACTCCTAGCCACTTCATGCTATAGAAACCAGGATAAGCTCCGGCAGCTATAAGCCAGTAGGCTCCAAGGCTTCACTCTCCCTTTAGTAGCAGGGTGTTCGCAAGGAAAGATTTGACTAGCTGTGTACTCTCCCTATAAAAAGAGCATGAACTGATAGCTGGACTTAATATTAAAGAAAAGATACATTGCCTTTTTCATTTTCACTTTCTTGTAAGCCCAGACATACATGTAAGGAAAAAGATACTTTCATTTTTTTTTTACAACCACAATAGTTTTAGGTACAGTACAATAAGCATTAGGCTGTCAAAAGTAACTTCAACACGGCATGATTTTTGCTGGCAACTAATTAGAAACAATTTTTATTTTCGATTTTCAGATTTTGGCATCAACAAATGCCAGACGATTGATAGTTATGGATGTTGAGACAGGAGAACAAGTAGTATCATATGATAATTGTAAGTCACCATGTGGAATGAAGTCAGTCAATTTCATATTCATGTTGAAGTAAACTTCAACTCTTCATGAATGGTGGCACAATCCTCTGAAAGCAGCGTTTAATTTTCTTGAGGATTGGAAAGGAGGGAAAACTTGCAAGACCTTTTTTTCTTATGTACACAAATCTAACCACTAATTAAAAATAAGTAAAAATAAATAAATTATTTAGAGAGGAAGCCACATCAGCCTTAGCTGGTTTCCATGCAGGTCCTCTATCCTGGTCACATTGGAATTTGGAAATGCTGGTTTTTGTGGAGGGAGGAAAACCGGGGCACCTGGAGAAAAACCCTCAGAGCAAGGCAAGAACCAACAACAAACTCAACCCACATATGGCACTAGGCCAGAATCAAACCACATTCTTTGGTAAGAGGCAAGCACTCTCACCACTGTGCCATCCCTGCTCCACCCACTGACTTTTGGTGTTAATTATTCAGTGTGAGACTGTGGTTTGAAATCAGTTGTTTTCTGCTAAAAAAGAACTTCAAAATAAAAGGAGGAGCTTAATTTGCTGTCAATTTCAGTGATTGTGATTCTTTTTTTTTTCCTCCTTTCTTTGCTAGGTGTTTACAATGGTCCAGATCGGACTGGGTTGGCAGTGGATTCCCAGACAGGTCCTAACATTGCAACTTGCTGCTGTGTTAATGGGCGAGGTCTTTCCATGTTTGACCTCAGAATGCCCCTTCCAATGGATTTTATCTATGACGTGAGTTTTTTTTTTTATACTAGTAGCAGCAAGTTGTACCTTGATGTATCTAGTAGTTCATAGTCATGCATGCCCTACTCTCCCAACCTGTCTAGATGTATATGCACTGGCAATTTGCACTTGGGAACTTTAGTATCTAGGTTCTTTCTTTTCCTTGCTTCCTTCTTCATAATTTTTGATTGGTTAATATATGACATATTTTCCATCCCTTTCCAGTTGCATAGCAACGTTATTCGTGATGTGATGTTTCTTCATGAAAGTTGGCCATGGTGCAAGGGACAGAATGCATTGCTATCAGTTGCAATTGATGGCACAGCAAAGGTACAAATGAAGACAAGAACACAATTTTATTAACACACATCTTTCTCTTCATGCAATTCTTTCCCTGCTCAGGGTTATCCTCTGTCAATTATAGTCCAGCACCCTCCGGAGCTCCATAATTTTAGCATTTGTTATGGGTCTCGTGTATTGCTCTCTGATGGCTGAAAGCACTGCATCTTTCAGCAAGCTCGTGCAATCTTTAACACTGAGGATATAGCTCTCACTATTTTTACAAGCTTCTTATCTATATTGATTTCTTTTTTTTAATATTGTCACTGAAAAGGCCCACCAGGAGAGTGTCAATAATATTATTGTTTTACTGTAATTGCTTTTGTTCAAAGAGTGGATTTTTACATGTACATCCATAACTCTTTGAATTTAATTTAGAATTTGAAATGGCAACATTGTCTATTTCAAGGTAGGGGAATGGAAAATTAAATAAAAATATAAAAAATGAATTTCTTCTTTTAAAATAAAAAAGGGTCATTTTAGACTGCTTTTCTGTTCTGATCACTGCTTTAGGTATCTACCATTGATGGACGTACTTTGCAAAGCACAGAGATAGGGTCCATGCTAAACACTGCTGCTCCAACTCCTGAGCCTTTTGGTTCTATGGCAGATGATGGGTTCTATAGTAAGTACAGAAATATTTTCTCGGGTACACATGATATAACTACTTCCACATAATTACTCTAAGTATTCTTCTTCAGTTAAGTGCTTCTTAGAATGATAAAACTTGAAATAAGTATCTACCATTTCTTCCAAAAGTAGGGCTTGAAAAAAACCTTCCAGCTTGTTTTCGAGCAAAATTAAAGAAATTGTGAGGAAAATTCCAGCTTGCCCTTCTCACATGCAGTTCTCAATTTTTGCTTGCCCTGGGCAAGTCTTCAGCTATGTAATACTATAATGTACCTTCTCTGGGCCCTTGCCCATTGGGCAAGTAAAATTGAAAAGTTACTTGCCTAGCAGGAGAATCTACTTGTCCTGGATGACCAAACAGCACTTTTCCGAGCCCTGAAAAAGTAGACTAAGAAAGAGAATATGAACTGTCAGAAGGCAGCTTTTCTACTAAGTAAGCAACAAGATTCAGACTGATTTCAGGTAAACCTTTTCAGGCTCAATGCATTTTACACAAACTGAAATTGGTTTTAATTTGTTTTCTTTAGGTCTTATTATGTTTGGTGGTGAGTTTCTGACAAGTTTTGTCCCTGAAGTTGGAGTCCAAGAGCAGATGCGAGAGCATGGAAAAGATCCATTGTGGAAAATTAAGTATGAACAGCAAAATTTGTAGAGAGATATGTGGAGACACTAGAAGCCAGCTAATGTTTAGTGTGTTTAACAGTCTGCCCTCTGTCCAGATCAATAGATCTGGGTTCTTGCTCAGGACTAGGTCATTGTGTAATGTTCCTTGGTCTCACAGTGCCTCTCTCAGCTTAGGTGTGTGATTGGGTACCAGTGTGAAACGAAATCCTTTTTCTGAGCTTTTCCAGGCAGGCTGTACATTTAACTATGATGTACTAGCCGGAATGTTATCACCACTAGCCCCCTAAAATATCATCTCTTAAACAACACTTCTGTCAGTAATTTGCCTTTCCTCAAAAAAAATTAGCAAGAAACTTAACTTGCCTCTCTTCAAGTAAAGGACAGAATCCACCAACCTAAATGCAAAATTAACAAGCTAAAGGCTATCGGACATGGCTTTTTACATGGTGGTACCAACAAGTTGTCAAAATAACTTGGCAAAATAATGTACAAAATCTTGGGATAGACATGCTTCCAATCCAGGGAGGGGGGAGGGGGTATGCTTAGCAATAGGCCAATCTCGATATATTAAAATTCAGCCTAACACAGTCAGTGCTGTCATTCAGTTTTGAGTCACCTGTACCCGTGTTCTCCACACCCATAGCAAACTTGTTACTTTGTGGGAGAATTCTTTCAACAACAGGCAATTTCACACGAAGCATCAAGGGAAAATCAAGCATATTCAGCCGTAACAGGTGGTACGGGTTATGGCCCTTAATGATAGCCCTGACACTAGACCTCAGCACAAGGCTCTGGGGAATAAACCCCACAAACTCTGTAGTTATTCCCAGAGCCTCATACTGAGGTCTATTGTTTTAGGCTGAATTTTATTGTAATATATTGAAATTGGTCCATTCCTAGTTGCTTCTTGGAGGTAACTAAATATTTGAATATGTAAGTAATATAAACTTTTGAGTTTATCGTTCAATTTTTTGTTTCAGGTACACTTCTAATGGTAGCACACTTTTTACTGCTTGTGACAGAGGTGTCATTCGAAAGTAAGGGTTCAGTAACAATTATGCTATCTTTTGAAATCTTGTCTACCATCTCTGCTTGGTTAGAATTTTGTTTTTGTCTGAGTGATTTCAGTTCCTGAACCAGACACAGAGAGGTTTTATCGTAATTGTTGTTGTAAAATCAAAAGAAATTGATAACAATCAGATTTTGCCAATCACCTCAGACAAAGATGATGCAAAGAATTGGAACCTGAATTTAAACATGTGTCAGTCAAAATCAGGGTTACCTTTCCTTCTAAACACATACTAGATTGAGTAAGGAATGTTGAAGCTTAGCTCAGCACATCACGTGAGAGTCTGTATTGCAGGTATAAAAGGGAAGGGGCCAGGGAGGCATAAAACGCGAGGAAGAAGCCCCATCCTTCCATCTGCGCCTTGCCTCCCTGTCCCCCGTTCCCGTTTAACACCTTTTATACAGGCTATACATAGACCAAATCAGTTTACATCCATTAGTCAATTGTTACACTTCCTAACATACTTATTATAAGCAAATTGTTTTGAATGTTACCTGAAAGCAGTCTTGGTGTTCAACTCACGCAATTCTCTCCACACATCAATCAATGCCTGTCAATTGTCATGCAATGCCCCTCACTCGTCAGGCAATACCTGTTACCACTTGTGGACTGAAGGTTTTCATTATGACTCAAACACTACAGTGAAAGAGACCAGTAGTGACCAACTGAAGTAAAAATAATGTGGTTTGAATGAAATGCTTGTCTGATTCTTGTAGATACAGGAGATATCCTGATCATCACGAGTTTGTAGAGGACTTGTTTTGCCATTCAGATGACGTGGAAGACATTGATATTTCTCCTTATGATGAATGTATCCTTGGTAGCTGTTAGCAATTTTCGTGAATGCTTTTATTGATCGGGTTGTGGTTGAAAAAAGAAGATAAAAGCTGTATTCACGTTGTCCCAAAGTTTCACGCCTTTTTCCATTACTGCATGCAGAAACAAGACAAGTAATTGTATATATTATTGTATATATTATTTTAGCTTTATGACAATTGTATTGTAAATTTCTGTTTCTCTTATTTAGACTTAGTAGTAGTAGGTCCACATCAGCTGTACAGTTGCTTATTTTAAACCTACTTATCAAATAAACGTATGTATGTATGTATGTATGTATGTATGTATGTATGTATGTATGTATGTATGTATGTATGTATGTATGTATGTATGTATGTATGTATGTATGTATGTATGTATGTATGTATGTATGTATGTATGTATGTATGTATGTATGTATGTATGTATGTATGTATGTATGTATGTATGTATGTATGTATGTATGTATGTATGTATGTTGCTAGAAAATATTCGTTACGAATGAATGTATGTATGTATGTTGCTAGAAAATATTCGTTACGAATGACGTAACTGTACAGAGATCCATGCACAGTTCTAATTGGTTATTATTTTCGTGCCAAAATTCAAACCTGAGTAAGACCAAATAAGAGCACGACGTGCTTGTGACGTCATCAGTATGGAATCTCAGACGTCTCTCGAGCAGCAACCTCGTTTCCAGGGTTCTTATTATTGTTATGTTCTTGGGAGTAAGCAGTTTCCTTCCTTGACTGCGTGTTAGATTTAGTAACAGCATCTAAAGACCAAAGTGTTGGTGTTTATAAACTTGGACCGCCCAGTCACGGCGTCACGGAGTATGGAGAGATTAGGTAGCAACGGAGGAACATAACAACAGCTTAGACGTGTATTTACACATGTGCAGCCTTTGTCAAAGGTTTACCGTATTACTTCGGATGAGTCACACGGTGGATTTGAGGAGGCTGGTATGTAATCTTTCCGTGGTGACGGACTTGGCCCGGGCTACCTCGGTCAGCTCTCATTGTATGCTGGGCATGCGCATAGATCTCCAGTTTTATCAAACTGTGTGATGTATGTATTTCTTGACGTCACAAGGAACACAGCAAGAGGGTAACCCGAGAAAAAGGGTCTTCGTGTGAATAGCTATGGAGTTAAATTAAAATTTGGTAATGGGAGATTCTTCGGCAGATTTTGTTTCCCAATATTGTGCTTCATGGGTATCCATGAGCGTTTATTTAGCTGGAAAGAAAAGAAAAGTAAAGAAAAGAAAGACTGTAGTCAATGATACTTACAGTTACTCGAATTCAAAACAGCATCTGAAGGAGCAGAAGCAGCTGAGAGAAAAACAGTAACAACAACTACTAAGCATGAGGAACAATATCATCAAAGAGTTATACAGTGGCAGATCTAGGGGAGGGGCCCGGGTCTCCCTTATTTGGGGTAAAAAAAATAAATCGCAGAAAGAAGAAAAGCCAGCAGGGAAAGCGAAAAAAACCGCCACTGTTACATAATAACTAACAACTCATTCCTGAGAAAAAAAAAGGTCGGCAAATGCACTGCAATATGTGCAGATAGTTTTTGCAAATTGTGTGAGCAAAACTGAACAAGTCTCTCCACAATATTATTAGTGATAGTATTGTATAATGTAAATAGATAGTTCCCCTTAACAGGTTGTAAACCAATTGGTTCGTGGATAAAAATCTTGCTTGTAAATGCTTTGCTTTCTAATTGTGTTTCTCAAGAACTGCGTAATACTGGTGTATTACACGAAAAAATCGATGGAATCATTCTCATCTTATTCCAGCTGACTCGAACCCCTTCTTATGTTTTCTGATACATGTTTTGTTTTTGTTGCAACTTTAGTTACAATAAAACAGAAATTGTATTGCATTGTGCCTTTTATTAAAGGATACTTAAGTGTAATTTAAAGCAGGGTGCACTCCCTATTAGTTATATGGGCTATATAGGTATGTGCACTCCCAAAGGGTATCAAGGGTTTTGAGTGATTTTGGTCTTAAAACGGTATAGATTTTGACCATTTTGGTCTGAAATATGGTATAACTTTTTTTTTTTTTTTTTGCTCTGGCTTGGCATTTGTTAACAAGGAACTATTTTTTCTGCATCAACATTGGCAAATTTGTAGCCCTTGCTAACTATTTACGCAAGTGAAAGGCGTCTCTGGTTAGCTGCGTTCTTATATTAGAGCCTTGTACTAATTTTAGATGTCTGACGAGGGGTATCAATTCTTTGCTCAGGTGGGAGAAAGGGTATGGAAAATCGCAGATTTTTGGTCAGAAATGGGATACAGGTTTCAAGGTTCGATCCGTACACTCCCACCAAATACTTTTGGGATTACCCCGCCCTCCCCAATCTACAGTCGGTTAACCGGGTTTACTCAACCAACGTCTGCTGGTCCCCGGGGTGGACTGCCAGAAAGAATTGACGAGGGTGGAGGTACCAAGGTCCTGTTTCGTGGGTGTTCCGTGGAATGTTTTTGACCCTTAAGAGGTACCAATTCTAAAATAACACATGATCTCCTGTCATGCTTTCTCAGCTCAATAGTCTAAAAGGTAGCGCTGAAGCTCCCGCAGTGGACTTTTTGAGGCTAAATAAACAAAACACTTCAAGAGGTACCATAATTGCTTTTTTAACTCCTAAAAGGTACGACGAACACCCCCGTCCTTTTCTTATGGGAGTCCCTCCTTCCGGGGTGTAATAATAGGCCCTTTGCAGCTGGGGGTCACGTGACCACGTTTTTTCTTTAAAAAATTTCTATTATGGGCTATAACTTAAAGAATGCCAGAAATGGAAAGAGCATATTAAAAATACTAGAATGGCCAAGTTTGAGGTCCCTTGGATTAAAGAGTAAGTTTATACGACAGTTTGAATTTTCAGAAAATTTTAGAGGATTTGTATGGAAATTGTTGCTGGAGAGCAAGGCCTTGCTCTCCAACAACTTTTTCCATACAAATCTTCTTATCTTTTAAAAATTCAGACCGTCGTAAAATCTCATTCTATATAGACGGAGGCCTCAAACTTGGCCATTTTGGTATTTTCAGTATGCTCTTTCCATTTCTTGCATTCTTTAAGTTATAGCCCATAATAGAAATTTGTTTTAAGAAAAATGTGGTCACGTGACCCCAGCTGCAAAGGGCCCATTGTTTTAGCAGGGTGGTCGAATGAAAGAGGTTCTCACATAAAATGACTTGGGTAGTGTTCGAGCCAAACAGTGGTGGTGATAACGGTGTAGGCTTTACATACGGTCGAAATTCTTTTGCGGACCCTTTGGGAATTAACATGGCATCTCTCTCGGCCTACATGTAACCTCTCTGCCGCAGCAGTTTAGTTTGTATGTCTGGGAGAATCCGCTGAATGGAGTGAGCCGATGGATTTTTTGACTCTTGTGCCTGCACTCACTTCGTTCAGCGGATTTCTATAACGCTACAGGAACTATACAATACTTATATCCTAGGACTTATTCAGTGATATTAAACAGAGTAAAAGCATAGCAATGTCGACGTACGATTACATCAACGACATCCAAAAACTGAACTAGAACTGTACTCGACAGTACTTTAACAGATCTATATTTATTTTACTGGTAATTTAGCCTTTGTCTAACAAAACTTCAAAAGCCTTAAGGTCAGTTTTAATAAATATAATGAGTTACATTCTGGTACACGGCTCAAAGCCGATGTCACTTTAATAGTCTCGTTCACTTTCAATCCTTAAAGCTTCGTATATACTCGGCATAGTCTTTCGGAATAATGTCTTCTCCTTCAAGAATTTCGTTCAGATAAGCTTCACTCGGTTTAAGCTGCTTGTTAACGAACTCTTCGTTAGCTCGATACGCTACAGCATTCACTGCTTCGCCATTTTTAGTTTCGACTTGAACAATAACTCGGCAAAATCTGTTGCCTTCGTGAATGTGTTCACGATCCAAACTGGTCAAGGTTCCTTTTTCGCACGCGTAGAGGGCACCATGAACCTCAGATCCTTCGTCGAGGACAATATTAGCGTAGCCAAAGCCGTCATCTTTCCAGTTGCTGCTGAATTCAAGACGAAATCCTGGAAGTACTGCGCTTTCACGTGAGAGGTACTTAGCTCCGCGTTCTGCCATTTTTCTTTCGCTCAAGCTTGAAGCGAAGCCAAAGTACATCTCCATGATATCGACGATGTGGTCTGGCTAACAGTTTGTGAAACCCACGCAGTCCTTCAGTCACCAGTCGCTACGAGGCCGAGAGCAAGCTGGTGACGAACGCGGGACCCAACATCATTTTTTTTGAGCGGGGGGGGGGGGGGGGGGGGAGAGGGGGGAAGAGAGCAAGTGCTGTGTATCCAGGTCCTGTGTTTGACTATAGGAAATTCTTGTACCCGCCAAAAAAACACATGCACAACCCTCTTCAAAGTGAGAAAAAACTTTCATGCCCCAGAAAATGCCCAACCCCACCCCCCTCAAAAAATCATGGTCTGACCCTTACTCGTCAAGGTAAACATAATGGTTCTCAACACTGTTTATTTTTTTAACGTTCAAAATTTAATATATTGTATATGACTAAGGTGCAGCACGAATATTACAATAACAGTAGCGCTCAAAGTCCTCTCTTTGTTTACACCTGTTACTCCTGTGGGTAAAAAAACACAGTTAAACCTTTGTAGGATATACCGGGTAGACTCTGCCTTAATACGAAGGCTCTCCCGATGATTGAATGAAACATAGAAAAGGATGTACAAAAGAAATATCTGCATATGAAGAATTTCATGCGGGCATTCACAGATAGTCGCAAGGGTGTGCACGTTATTCAACTAACTGAAGAATAAGCTTCGTGCTTTGTCTCACACTGATAAGAAACACAATCGTTTCTGTATATATTTGCATTAATCATGTTTAACGCCAGCTCTGTTGCGCTTCACTTTCCAGCTTTCAAACTTCTTAAATATTCGGCGTATTCTTTAGGAATGATGTCCTCTCCTTCAAGCATTTCGTTCAAGTAAGCCTCACTTGGTTTTAGGCCTTCTTTAACGAACTCGTCGTAAGCTTGAAAGGCTGAAGCCTCCACTAGTTCTCCGCTTTCCTTCTCAACCTTAACAATAATTCGATGAAGTCGACCGGCTTCGAATTCATCCAACTTAGCCATACTGCCTTTTTCGCAGTAATAAAGAGCGCCATAAACTATGGAATCATCGTCTGGGGCAATGTTAGCGTAGCCATAACCGTCGTCTTTCCAGATGGTGAATTCGACACGATAACCTCGAAGTATGGCGCTTTCACGCGAGACAAACTTCGTGCCTCGCTCAGTCATTTTTCTCTTGCTCATATTTGAGCCGAACCCAAAGTAGATCTCTTTTCCTTCCATGTGAATGTATACTGAGCTGTAGTTTTCGGGTTTTAGAGGACCTCTGTGATCAAGTTTACCCAGCTTTTAAATTCTAGGTGTAGAGGTGAATAAGGGAGCTCATGGGAGCGTGTTATCGCGTGACAATTTTACTTGCAATCAAACCTCTCAGAGTCACGCCAACTTGCGACCCATGCGACTTATACCACTCCTGTTATACTCGGTCAAGCCTTGATCGAGAGAGATATTTATGCAGCGCATGACCCTTGGGAAGATTCCCGAATGCATTCGCTGGGTCACTCGTAGTCCCGTCCCGCGAACCGTTATCTTTCGCTGGCACGGCTTTTGGAAATGTAATCAACCTGGTCAGCGGAATTCATTCGAAGTCCAGGAAAATCCAAGATGGAGGACGGTAAGCATGAGTGTTCCTTTACATTTTTCTTGATGAACAACTCTTTAATTCTTTACGTTGGAAGTTTGATAAAGTAAATTTCGCTAGGAAGCACGTCTTTCTATTATTTAGAAGTAACAGAAACGATTTTTCAAGCCTTGCGATGCTGAAATTCGAATTTAAAAGTAAACGCATCTCGTCAGCTCGCCCAGCTGCTGTACAACAACTTAGTTGTCAAACTTATTGACGATATTATGAGCAGTGCCTTGATTGACTTAGTTCTTTGGCAATCTATTCTTCGAACAATTACTCTCTGTGGAGTAATTTAGAATTACGTACTTTCTGTTTCGGGTTTCTAGTCTGCTATAACATTATAGCAACGAGGAGTAACGTGAGCTGAGGCGACCATTTTGATTAGATTGTGAGAAACAGCCGCTTCATATTTGTATTTATCGACGTTGATTATTTTTCTTTTGCTTCTTCTCAATTCCAAAATGGGTGCTAGCAAACTGTGAAGGCAACTAAATCAAAATGCTGGATGTAAACCTGTGATGAACCAACATTCCACAGGGATCCATATTCGCAGTCGTCTGGTCACCTGTGACAACTAAGAAATCAAAGGGAAGACCAAGAAAAAGGACAAAAACTCGTCCGCTGGAAGGTGTTAGAATGAACTTTATTTAAGTGTTAGAGTGTTAAGCTAGATATTAGCTAATATTTGTGGACAATTAGCGAATATCAAAAAAGAAACACTCTAGCTTAGTGTTGAGAGTACGTGTAGGACTTGAACCCACTAACTCTGGATTTCAAGTCAAGTGCCCCAACCACTTGGCCACTCTGCCTCCTCTTACAAAACGTAGTGTAATGCCTGAGTCATTCCCAGTCGTCTTCATACAATTTAATACAGCGTGTGGCACCTGGTGCAGTGAGAGCGTGGTGCTGAGCGTGGTGCTGTGTGTGGTCTAAAGTCGACTTGGGATGAGTCAAGTAATGCTGTAGCCAAGAAGTCATTTTGCTTCTCCAACATCTAGAGTTGCAATGGACTTTGTGAGAAAGTGAAATGATTTCGAACCTTTTGTGTTAGATCTTGAACTGGAACATGAAGGAGCGAACCAAGGATCTGCGTCACAACCAGTGAGACGGAACATTTCCTTGAAGCTTAAAGCTAAGAGTAAATCAACAAGTTCACTGTCTTCTGGAAAGAGTAAGAAAAAGGAAGGGAAAAGCAGTGAAAGAACCAAAAGTGGATCATCAGATGGTAAATTAATACCTCTTACTAACCAGGTTTGAGGGTCGTACTGTAAGTTACTTGCTAAAAAAGTTAAGAGCACTTGGCTATAAATCATGAAATATTTTGGCGACAAAAACTGCGTTAAATTTTAAATTGACCAATCACAGCACATACTAACTGAGAGATATAATAATAACTATTAAAACTTGAGTTATAGTTTGCTAAGGACCAGCTTAAGCCAGCACATGCATGTAAATTTAAAATTGCTGTCTTAAACATCCATGCACTAACATTGCATTAAAAACATGGCTATTAGTACATGACGATTTTTATAATAAAGTGTAAAACACTACTAACATCTTCTTCAAATCATAGTACTCTCATTATCCATAGTACTCTCATTATGTGGTGTGTCATAAAAAGTTGATCATAACTTAAATATGAAAAAAGTCTTACATGAACACATGACCTATTTTTATCAACCCCAAGAATACAAGCATGACATTCTGACCCCCAAAAGACCAAAATTGTCCAAAAAATTTCCAGGAGAGAACCTAAGCCATTGACATATTCAACTTTCTAGCATCTTTTTCAACTGAAGAGAGAATTTTTTTACTTTAATATGTAGATGTGTAATTAGCTAGTTTTCTGGTGAGCTTTGTGTTGTATTGGGTCAGGGTGAGAAGGAATGCTGGCTGGAGCCATATATTTTTTGTTTGTAAAAGGGATTAACCACTTCCGAAGGTGTGGGCTACTCTGCTACAAGTGGGAGGTCAAACCCTAATCATTTTAACACATTTTTTCAGGTGATAAAGAAAGTAAAAAGAAGCAGAAATCTCCTGCATCCACGGGATCAGCTTCACAAGTGGTTGTCATGAGAGAACTCAAGTGGGATCACCAAGTAAGTCCTTTCTCTAATACTTTTAATATGGTAATAAGACTGAGTGGAATTCAGTTCAGTTGTTAATGATATGAGTGATTAACAAAATGGGATGGATTCCAAGCAAGGGTCCAGTTTTGTCAATCACAAGTTTGATTACAAGTAGAAATGGAAGACAAGAAGGGGGAGGGTGTGTCTGGTATCTTGGGGTTGAAGAATCATTGGGGCATACACCCAAAATGTTTCAATTTGAGAATGGGAACCTAATTAATATATATACTACTAGTAAAGCAAAAAGGTAGAAACTACAATGAGGTACCTGCCCAGAGAGTTTGCCTTATTGCACAAATAACACTTGCGCTGTCCTATTTGAACTCAAATCAGCCTGCCTGCTGGTCAGTAATCAGATTTAATTGAAGTGGCGGCGTTTTTGTGGCTATTTCAAGATTTCGTCTAGGCACAGAAAATCGAGGATTTAAGCGAATCCAAAAACTTTTCTGCAGAAGTATTTCAAATAACAATTAGGTTCGTTTTAGCGAAAAAATTTTAGGGTTACATGTAGGTGCACTTTAACACACTTTTGATTATGTGGGTGATTGCAGTTTTGGAACTTTTATTTGGGACACCTGAAAACACTAGGTACAAAATACCACCTAGACATTAGAACCCACACTAAGAATATGTAATATCAACCTGCTGGTTCTGTAGTACCTCCAAGCTACATATCAGGCCTGGGTGAGAAAAATTCTGGACCAGAGTCTGTAGCAAGGTTCTTGTTCATAGGTCCTTGTAACAGTTGGCCTTGTTGCACATTTTTGTGCTTTATTCCCTCTAACAGTCTTTGGGATTCCACAGACTGTCATTGCAACAAATCTTCAGCACAGACAATGTTGCAGACCATGTGATTCTTGAATGGACTTGTTGACTCTATTATCACTGTTCTGCAGCTATGATAGTGATGTGTAATCTACATTGTGTATCAATTTATCTGATTGTTTGTGTCAAATGTTCTTTTTTAACTTCAGATAGTTTGATCTTCTGTTCTTATCTTTTTACAGATTGTTCCTATCGGGCAGAAGGTACAGGATCCACTTCTCCATCTGTGCGAGAAGTGTTCCCTGCCTATTCTGGTCTATGGTCGACTGGTTAGTACATGTGTTATTAACCCAGAAGGGCCAAGTTGATATGATGTAAACCAATTAGCATCACATGAAAGTACTGCTCAGTAGCTTTCATTTGAATAGTCACACACTAGGGTTTCATCCACAGACTTAAAAGTTAGAACCGCCTTGTACAGCATACATGTAATAAACAGTGCCACATGAAAGTACTGCTCAATTGCTTTCATTTGAATGGTCACACACTAGGGTTTCATCCACAGACTTAAAAGTTAGAACCACCTTGTCTCAATTACTCATCAGATGCTTGGCTAATTTTCCTGTTATATCGTTTTTTCCTGTGCAGAGTCCATGTAAACACTCCTTCTGCCTGACATGTGCTGAAAAGGGGAATGGAAAATGCCCAAGGTACATTTGCATCAAAGAATAAAATGTCTGTAATGTTATAATGTATTACAAAGTCAAATATTTGTCTTCCACGGCAACAGTGTACACGTATTTGTTCAGGACCGAGAAATTCAGTTTCATTGTCAAGTAAATAAACCAAAATGTGCATTCTTTTCTTTTCTTCCCTTTTCTTTTCTTTTTAGTTGGGAGGTATTACAAAACACCAAAGTGCCTCCCCCCACGGGAAACAATGAGTTTTGTTTTCCTGAGACCATCAATGTTCACTTAGGCGGATATAGCCCGCAGTGCAGGCGTCTTATTGGGGCGAGTTAGCGTTACAACCTTGAGACCGCCATGTTAGACGGTGGGGGATGGGGAAGGGGAAAAATGAGATTTTCTTCACCCCACTCCCTCCCCTATCCTTCCTCTTGCCTATCGTTCACCCCCTTGGTAGAACTTCTTTCTCTCTCCAGTCTTCCACTGCATGAAAAATTCAAGATGGCGGCTAAACTTTTTACGATGTGAGCGCTCGCTCGCAAAAATCTCGCCTGCTCTGCAGGCTAAGGCGAATATTGTGGGTCTCGAGGAAACGAAACTACCTTTTTCCCTTGCGGTCAGTGATTAAGTGCTTATTGACTCACAGACTAGAAAATGGTGCTCTAGCGTTTAAGACAACCTGTCAATCTCCAACTGATTCAATGAATCAAGGCATGACTCTCTTGACGTCAAATTTCCCTTCAGGTGCGGAGATGGTGTTCAGCGGATCGAACGCGCACCGCTGGGCAGTGTGTACGTGTGTTCAGTTGGCGGAAGCCGCTATGGAATCTCGGGATGCCGTCGGAGTTATTTCTCCCAGCGAGACTTGCAGTCGCACATCAAGAGACGTCATCAGAGAGAGCAGGGGGGAGGGGAGAGTGATGGAGGAGAGGAGGCTGATAACGAGATACAACGCGCCATGTTTCCTCAAGCAGTACCCTTCTTTCCGGCCCCATTGCCGCACCGCGAGGTCCTTCCAGCAGTGCCCCCGCATCCTATTTTGCCGGGTGACAGGCCCTTTGGAAATGTCGCCGCTGTACCGGTTATGGATGGTCGCCATTTTCCAGGAGTACCCACGATACCTCGCGAAACGTTTTTCATGGAGGGTCCACGTCAACAGCATCCAGTGGTCAGTGGTTTTCCAACGCAAGCCCCCGCTCCAGCCCCTATACCACATGTCCCTCAAGGCGCCTTTCCGCGTCCTGAGCAAGGACCTTCTCCGAGGTTTGAAGAGATGCGGGTGTCAAGGCCAATGGCCCCTGCACCCATTGAAGAAGCCTTTGGACCAAGACCAGTAGGACCCGGGTTTCCAGGGAGATTTCCCGGACCACCTCGGTCCGAGGCAGACTGGATTCCAGCCGAACGCGGACCGCCTGTTCGAGGAGAGAGGGACTGGATGCCTCCTCCTGGGCGAGCTGAGAGGGACTGGATCCCACCACGAAGCGTAGGAAACATGGTCCCTCCTGGGGCACCTCCCCCGGGAAGACCCCCACCTGGTGACCCTCATTTTCGTCCAATGTTTTGAAACCTCGGTTTCTTTGCGAACGAAATTCTCTCTGCAAGTGTAATCAGCCCTTCATTAATTTTTCGTGTTCAAATACTCATTTCCGACATCTAATTCCAGTAGAAGGAACATAGGTACTCTAATTTAGTGCCCACCGAACTAACAAAGTGTTTAATCTTCTGACTTGTACATTGATTTGTAAAACGCAAAGGCTACAGAAAAATGATCTCTCAGACAATGTATCTCTGAAATAAATTCTCTAGACGGAGGGAATCAATTCGAGAGGAAGCCGGAGTTCTTACCCAATCGTTAGCAAATAAAACAGCACTAATTTTTTTTTTAACCTGTAAAGCATTTTGACAAGCGATATAGACTGGGTCGGGTTGTTCATAGCGCGATGAAGCTAAACCGCGATTAGCAAGAATTATGATTTCGGTTTTGTAGCTTTGCGATGACGTTTTGTGGTTGTCTTTCAGTTTTGAATTTAAATAATCTGAAACGACACAAAATTTAGGCAGCGAAAAAAAAATTAGAAGAAATATTTATAATTTAGTAAACTTTTTATTCTGGGTTAGCGTTAACGGGCTTTCGAACAACCCGTTCCTTTTGTCAATCTCGCTGTTGAGTGCTTGGGTATAAACTCATTCCACTGACGGGCAAACATTGAAAGAAATTTTTAGCGGTTAGTATGATGAATCAATTTTGCTTTTAACCTCAGAATGAAAGGGTTAATACCCTCATTCAAGCAAATCAGCAACACGCTCACTCTAGTTTAGTGCAAGGTTTGTTGTAAACTTGGAGGCAAAGGGGTATTTCTTTCTTTCCTTCAGGGGAAGGAATGAATGCATTGAGCCTAACAACTGTTAGTAACTTTATTTATACAAAATAATAAAATAAATAAATACACACTTCAATCTCTTTTACAGGGATATAGTAATTAATATTTACATTATTTTCGGGAACTTATAGGTCGGGCGTTATTGTAAATATCTGTTAGTCTCGTTCAACAAAATTGCTCAAAATAAGCTTTTTCGTGCGGAAGATGCAGTTAAACAGGTTTTTGAAGAAAACCGGTAAATCCAGTTCGGCAGGTTTTAGTGTGAAAGAGTTCTCTAATTATAAATAACAAAGCACTTCTTTTCCTAATTACTCAGTCCATAGCTCAGTTATACTCTTGCTCGCTAAACACTTCAATGTCCCGCGCTTTCTGCAACTCGTCGTCCATATTGGTCAGGCTGCTAAACACTGAATGAATATATCCTTGGCTTTTCTTGAGTCGTTCCGAGAGCTCTTTGAACTCCTTCTCTTTAATTTCCGCGCGCTTATCAGCCTCTTTATAATCCAACCACAAGCTGTTATTTTCCTGTTCAAGTGAGTCAAGCTTGTTTTTCAAGGCGCGCTCTTCGTCTTCAAAGGCGGTCTGCAAATTTTTCAACTGTTGTGACTTCGCAATCAGTTCAAGTTCTTTCTCTTTGAGAATTCCGACCATTCTTCGGAGCTCCGAGTTGATCTGGTCTTTTTCCGACGAAAGTGCGTCGAGTCGGTTTCGGAACGAGATTTCGTGCTCCGAAGCCGTCTTCGTGGCTCGTTTCAGATCTTCGCTAATGGCGTCATACTGCGACTGTTTTCGACTGAGCTCTCCGTTTAACAAATCCATTTTCGACTCGACAGAGTTCTTTTCATGTTCAATCTCTGCCAAAGAGCCAATGAGGTGCTTGATACTCTTTTGTACATCCGAGAGTTTTCTTTTAACTAGATCCAGCTCCCCGATCGCGTATTTGCCATCAATGGCGTCTTTGACGTTTTCTGAGCCAAATTTCTGCCTTGTCTCATCTGGCGACACAACAGGCTGTGCATGTTGTCTTATGGTGTTTTCCAAGCTGTTGAAATATCCACTCATTTTCAATTCCAACTCCTCTCTGTTTTTGTCAAGTAACTGTTTAATGACCTCCACCAAGTCCTCGCTATCTCTGCTGTCCATCAGGGTATTTGTTTCCTGGGAGCCTGTTTGGTTGTCCTCTCGTGGCTCTTCCTCATGAAAGTCCTCAATTTCATTCTGCGCGAGAGCTCTTTCGATAACTTGCCTGGACCTTTTCCTGACCTTTTTGAGTGCCATATGCGCCCTTTTGACTTCATGGAGTTCCTCCGCTTTTTTCTCGAACCGTTTCTTATCTGTCTCAATCTGTTGAAGAATGTCCTCCACATCGCCTTTGAAAGCTTTATAAGCAACTTCTCTCTCGTAATTATCCCACGACATCTCTGCTCTTATGCTTGCCTCCAAAGGGAAATCTTCGTTTCCTTCTATATCGCTTTCTTCTTCTTTCAATGGTCGCCCTAACTCGTTAACCACCGACTCCAGAAGCGACTTCAAAAGCGACATCCGCTTAGCAACCGTTTCGAACACATGCGCATGACTGATGACATCTTTGGCTCCATTCGAACAGCCTTGAAAGTACTCTTGCAATTGCCTTAGATCGCCCAGGCACTTCTGCGCATGATCTTTCAAACCCTCGTGCTCCGTGAAGAATCGTTTCACCATGTTAAAAAAGTTCTCTTTTTCTAGCAGTTGTCCTCTTCTCAGATTCTCGTCACTCTCCGGTTGATTTCCTTTCTGTCCAGTTTCCAGTTGTTGCACCATCTGCTGCACGCGGCTCGTGAATTCTTCACTGCTCCGTCTTTCTTTAGCTACTTTCTGCTTCAGTGCTACCTTCTCGGCCGTTAGATCCCGTATACAAGCCTCAAGGTCCCGGATCTTAAGCTCGTAGGAGTCTTGTTGTTCGCGAAGTTTTTCCTTCAGTTGATCACAGTTAGAGCACTTCTTGGCTACCTATGAAAGATATAAATACGGATCCTTTAACGAGTTAACGTTATTATTGATCGTTACTATCGAACGAGGACTATCCAATTTACGCAAGAGGCTATGATTTACGTCCCTTTTCTAAACGCTTAGAATGAAGTTAATGAACAATAATATTACGAGAGAACATCAAGTATGTTAACAAAAAACAGGTGTCATTTATTCAGTTTCCGTTCACGTTATATCGAAATGACAGATTTCCCTACCCCCTTCATATACCTCAGCCTGTGAAATCCCTACCCTTTCATTTACCTGAAGGCTGATATACCTGTATGGGCCGTTTAGGGAGTATCTCCCCCCCCCCCTCCCCCCGGGGATAGCGTTAGTTCCTTGAAGAAACATTCTTATACCGACCTTGTCTCGTGATGTTTGATCGCCATTATCCTTCAAGTCCTCTCTGTTGCTCGGTTCCGGTCCTTCCCCTGTTTCATTCTGCCACAGGTCCTGGCCGATATCGATGTTTTGAAACTTCTTCCTGCAATCTTCTAACGCCTTCGAAACTCGACGGTAAGACCTCTCAGCATTCATAAACTTTTGTCCCGTGTGTTCAAGTTCTTCGTTTAAGCGGTTGTTCTCCGAGGTGAGAATTTCAACTTTCTCTCCCAGAAACCTGAGTTGGTTTTGCTTCTCTTTATAATCATCCTCGAGCGCTTGTATTCTATGGTCTTTCTCCCTCAATTGCTTGGTCGTAGCGAGATGAGATTCAGTTGCAGCGCTGTTTTGCCGCCTCAGGTAGTCGAGCTCTTGGGTTAATTTGGCATTTTCCTCTTCCAGGGTTTCTACTCTGTCCCGTTTAGCTTTCACTTGGTTTAATCGTTGTGTCAGGTCTGTCTCCAAAGTTTTGATCTTGTTTTCGGAATCCTCAAGCGCTCTACTCAAAGCCACAAACCTCTCTTTGGTATCTTCAGTATTGCGTTTCTCGCTCTGAATCTCCTCGTACAGCTGTTTACCCTTTTCTTCCAATGTTTCCACTCTGTTATGAGTATTTCGTAACTCTCCTTCGGTCCTATCTAGCTTCGCTTCCAGTCTGGCGATCTCTTTTTCTCTAGTCTTCAACGTTTGGGATGTCTTCTTGCACTCCGCATGAGATGCGGCCAACTTCTCCATAACCCTCTCTAACTCTTTCTCCTTTTCACGAAGCATACTTTTCAAATGTTCCACCTGGGACTTGAGTTCTTCACTGTCGCTTATCAGAGCATTATTCTCTCTCTTCAAGATCTCCAAGAAGGCACTGCTCACAGCTTCTGCAGACGTTAAGTCAGCGGTATCTGTGATAGGCTCAGCCTCGTTTTCAACCATGGACTGGTTCCTTGAGTGTGTGGTCAATAACTCGTCTCGCTGCCGCAGCTGATCCCTCAGAGCTTCGTTTTCTTGGTAAAGGTTGTCAACTTTCTCTTTGGCGACTAAATTTATTGAAAATATGAGCAAAGAATTCAGATGTTATAGCAATTTTTTTAATCTAGCACCCAGGCCTTGTTGGAGAGGCCTAGGCCTCATGGTTAGTACGCTCGTCTCCGGATTGAGCGGTCTGGATTCGAGTCCTGACTGGAGACATTGCGTTGTGTTCTTGGGCAAGGCACTTTATTCCCACCGTACCTCTCTTCACCCAGGTGTACAAATGGGTACCGACCAATTCAATGCTGGGGGTAACCCGGCGATGGACTAGCATCCCATCCAGGGGGGATTAGAAATACTCCTAGTCGCTTCATGCTACAGAAACCGGGATAAGCTCCGGCCTGATGGGCCACTTGGCTCGTATGCAGACTTTACCTAACGTTAAGATTAGCAGTCGGCGTGAACAACATTCTCTCATTCCGCGTAATTATGTTTTAACGCGCTAGCTGAAAATGAGAAATTGAACTTTCGGATAAGACTCTGGCTAACTCAGGGTAACAAAGATTCGCTTTTCAGTTCGCGTGGCCTTCTACTTTCTTTTAGAGTTCGTACAGCAATGGGTTAAAAATGACAGACTAATCCCCACGCTGAGATAATATTTAGAATTGATGGTTTTGTCTAAAGCTTGTTAGACGGTTTTCCATACGACACTCACGCATGCCCCGTCCGCACTAAGCCGGAGGAATTTGAAAACGGAGGCTTCACTCTGAACTAGGGAACGCATCAAATATTTTCCGTCCACACTACGCCGGAGAAATTTGAAAAAGCAACAATAGCCCGCCATTTCGGATTTGTGTTTGAGGAAAACTCAGGCAGAGAAATCACATGATCATCGTGACGCCATCGTTTTAGAAAAGCTCCATTTTCAAAATGTTTTCCGTACACACTAAGACGCAAGGCAAGGTTTTCAAATTTCTCCTGTTTGAAGATCGTTTCCGAAAAGCTCGGTTTTCGTGACGGATTAGTGTGGACGGCAGGTCTAACCGTAGAAATAAAGTTGCGTTTTTAAATTCCTCCGGTGCAGTGTGGAAGGGGCCTAACTCATAAGAGCAAGAGCAGATAAATCACACGTGAGGAAATTCACGCGTTAATTTTTCAAGAGTCAGGAAACATATTGTGCACGAAAGACTGCAGAAGGGAACGTAACAACCGTTATCCGTACATTTACGAAATCACATGAAAACCATCTGTTTTTTAGATAGCTTAACTGTTGAATGCGCGTGGTGACAAGGATTCGATTTATGTTGATAACAAAGAAATGCAGTTTTGGATAACCCATTATGACCGAAAAAAATCTGACCCAGACGTGCACACGACAGAATTTTGCCTGAGATGGCCTATGGTTTTGATGATCTAGGACTTCAAGTGATAGCAGACCCAAGCGATTTTGGTTAGTTATTCAGCTTTTTTAGCAGTTTCGGAATTTGCAAAGAGGAAATCAGTCAAAATGACGAACTCTATGTTTACCGAAAACAATCTTGAGACACATTTTGAGGCTGCGTTCTCTCTCAAATCAGTATAAGTTGTTGTTGTAGTTCCTGTTGTTTTTGCTTTTTATAAAAGTCTTGTTCTCAACTGAAACATTGATCCAGTGTTTACTCTGGCTTCGTGCAGATATTGGGTCAGTGTAATCTACGACACGTCCTAAGATTGTTTATGTATACAGTCTATACAACTAAAACTGATATGACATTTTTAATTGGCAAGCGTTGGCGTTAAATTCTAAGCGATAAAAATCCGATCAAGAAGTTTAGTATTTACCCAGTCAAATACGATTACACAGAAACAAAACTTTGCGAATTTTCTCTCAGACATGTTCACTGCCACCGCGGCTCTATTTGTTTATTTCAGGCGGATTAGAATAAGGAAATAACAGCTTTTTCAAAGGATTTGAAACTCCGTAAAACTCTTAAGTTCCATTAAACTACTTCAGTTTAACACGTCGGTCTAGAGATATTGAATAAGTGGCCAGTAGCTTGGGAAACCACAGATATTTTCTGGTTTATTTCCTTGAGCACGTTTTGGAAGATGATATTCAGCCTCCCGGAAGTACGGGGGAGTTGCAGTCCCGCTGGGTTTTCCCTACCCCCGCGTGGGCCGGGGATGGGCTGGTATTCTGTCCACAGCAGTGAGAATAAACATTAAACTTTTAACAAGAAAATCGCATGTTTAGAATCAATTCGTTGTAAACTATTTCGGAATTCATGGCCAAAAACTTAGGAATTGATTTAAAACTAAGCATATATATATCTATTCAACTTTTCTCTGTGGCGTCAACGGTAACCATGATCAGTGCAAAAGACGAATCTTCGGAAATGAGCGAAATTCTGCGTAATCTCTCGCAGACTAAATAATTTCCGATAATCTTCGGCGAGATCTGTTTGTTTTCAGGAGCCCATTTGTTTTCCATATTTCCGAGCGTAAAGAATCACGTTTGATGTAAAAAAAATTCTAGTCTGACACCCAGTCAGTCAGCACTTGCACACGCTACAGGTTTTTGTAATCAACAGAGGTCAAAGGTGGCCTTTTAGATGACTTAGATTTAAGCTGACTCAACTGTGTCAGTGAGTAGAAGCTTGAGGTAGTTATTCTTAACGATTTGATTGTTTTTATTCTAAAATTAGAAGTCCAAAATTCAAGGATTTTAGTCAAGTGCATCAGTACCTACCGCGATAACCCAAGTTTTATCAGAATAAGTTTTATCAGAATGATTCGATCAGAGTTTGATAACAACAGGGGACTACTTATGCTTAGCCTGATAAGCAACTTGCACTTGTAAGAGAACTCCCAGCTTGTTGCTGAGGTACCTTCCAAAGCAGCCGGTTTTGCACCTGTGCTTTAAGAAAATAGCGTCTGAATGTTGAGAAATACAATTACTTTCTCAATCTAGCAGAATTAAGCTTAACTCACTTTGGTAACAAAAAGGTTGCGAATTATTTTGATGAGATTAGTTTCGTGTCTTATCTACGAATTAACTGCCTTGAGTCAAATCTCGTCTGCTGTACTGATTGCAACAGAACCACTGTGTTTTCATCAATACAAATAAGAAATCAACCAGATCATGCCGATCAGTAAAGTATTCGTAAAGTACTGCAGAAGCGGAACAGAATTTGAAGTGAAATGTAAAATCGGTGACTTTGTGTTCTCCTTTCAAATTGGTAAACGTGTTTTTACCCTAGTGTTGCATTTGCTCTTATCTGATAAGATGTACCCGGGGTAGATGTTAAATTGCATCACCTTCGATAAAATGTTCAATGAGGCGCGAGCCATTTTCGACATTCCATTCCCAGATAAATCTAATAAAATAAGCTACTCACGATCAATTTTCATTTGATCGGATTCTCCTAGATAAAGCTGCAAGATGCATTCAACGATGCAAAGAAAAATTGGACGATTTCAAAAGGATAAAGAGAATACTTCACTGGGAATGCCATTGCAAAACAAAGGGAGAAAATGCTAGATTCTTGCTAAATCTAAAGCTCCTTAATGTCACGTATAGTCTTATCTCGACTCAGTTTAGAGGTTGAAATTTTAGCCTAACATTCTTTAAACGCTAGACGTTTTGTTTGATAAACGTGATCAATGAAATGAGAAAGCTATGAAGATTGCAGATAAATCGTGTAATCAGAACTGGATTAATGTTTCAAACCACCAAGATTTGCCGTAACATTAAACATGTGTGCTTTGCAACTTAAAAATAACCATCAACCAAATGGCTGTGCTATCCGCTAGAACATTATACTATCAGAGTATTTAAAATAGAATGGCACTTGAAAGTGTAAAGTGAACTTATGAAAAAGATAAAATAGAAAAATGGGCCAAAAATATACAGTCGAACTTCCCGCTAAATCACAGACACCCCGGCTAAAACATACAAGTCACTTAGTCCAAGAGAATTGAAACTCGTTTTTAAACTCTGCCTTTATGATTTGAACACTCGGCTCTGATCTTTTAGTGTCTGTTCTATATGAAGAAGAGCGACAGTCTAAACAGCCAAAACAACAAGTGAAGAATGTGATTCACAATAATTTGACAATAACGGAGTATAAAACTGTATACACAATTTTGTCGCGAAACAACATTTAAAGGTTTTGAAATATTAATCAGAAAGTTCCGACGGTATACAAATGGCCATCCCTAGGCCACTTCAGTTTCCGCAGAGCTAATAAAGTATTTGAGTTCCCTTAACAAATTTGCTTTCCCACAAGCAAAATTTCTTAGCCTAGGTCTTTTTCAAGCTCTTAGTTTGCCCTGATTCAAAACCATTTCATACCAGAGCAGAAACGCCACCTGCGACTAAACTATAGGGCTTTGAAAGCGAGATTATTTACAATACATACAAATTAAACATGATTTAGAAGTTACGAGAAGCATCTGTAAATACTTTTACTTTTGTCTCCTCACGCACACAACTGATCTCCGCGGGGTAGAACCCCGCCTAAAATAAAAGAAATATTGCGGCTTTCCGTTCCCTGCCCCGCCCGATGGGTTAAACCCCATAGCAATTTCTAGCGCTCCGGCATTCTGGTCCAAAACCGCCGCCTCTGTACGAAACAAAGACAACTAGAGACTGTCAAGCTGAGAAGTCCAGCTACATGCGGAGAGCTGCTCCATGCCTGGGAAATATTTTTCAGTTTAAAATGATCATCAATTAAATCGGGATGATATGCAACTGTACTAAAAAGCGTTGACGGTGAAGTGACGTTTTCTGTTCTCTCGCAACTAATCAAAAAAGATCCTTAGGGAATTTGCATGGATTTGAAAAGCGATCGAAAACAGGCTCGTTCTTTTCTTTCAAATCCTGTAATAAATTATGTAACCAATACCGATAGTTTTACTTTTGATAAATTAATAGAGATGGTGAATTTTAAGCTCGGTAATGAAATGTGAAGGTGAATTAATCAACATGACACGAGCGTGGGACAAAGTATGCAGGACACCTGTCATACATGAACTCAGTTAAATGAACTCGCTCTCCATGAATTTTCGTAGCTCAGTGGATAGAGCGCCCGCCCGGTGTTCGGGAGGTCATGGGTTCGATTCCTGTCGGGGACTCAGAATTTTTCTTTGTCCCACGCTCGTGTCATGTTGATTAATTCACCTTCACATTTCAGTTTTACTTTTGTTTTTAGTTGCTAGCGTTTCTTAAAGCCATTTAATTTAGACAACCATAGCCTCTGGATCGTCATTCGTCCATTGTAATGGAAGTAGCTGAGAGTTAAAAGCGAAAAGTGCACGAGAGTTTATTCTGTTCACAGCCGGCGAGCCTTAGCCAAAAGGGCGAAAACTCTCGACTATCTTGAAACAGAGTAAAATGCGATAGGAACACATGGGAATCGCCAAGAGCGCATGGGAATTTGGGCCCAAATAAACTAGAACGAAATTTTGGGTCGGCTTGTCAACTCTCCCTTGTTCTCGTTTCGGTACGGGCGTTACTGCGTGTAGCTGCAAATTTTCTCAGCGCGTTCCATTCTTGTATCATGTACCGACGAAAAAGTCAAACAAGCAGGTTATGAGAAAAAAGGATTTAATCACAAAATGTGTGAAATGTTATCAACTACAATCTGCATAATTTCTCCTGGCTGCTATATAAGAAATGCACTGATTATAGTACGGAGAATTTGCAGTTTGATGTCTTGCTCCAGCTTAAAGGAAAACTGAATTACCTACCTTCCATGTCTTTCACCATCTGCGCCTTGGCGTCTTTCGTTCTTTCCAGTTCTTCGCTCAACTCTCCAATTTCATTTTCCTTCGCTTCCGCAATCAACTTTTGTTGATCAATTTGACTCAGCAAACCAGAATTCTTATCTTCTTCGTCCTTCAGCTTGGCTTTCGCTTTTCGCAATTGTTCCTCGAGCAATCCTATTTTGTTGTCTTTAGCTTTGAGATCCACTTGAGTTTTTTCCTCTTGGCTCTCAAGATCGGAACATTGTCGCGTCAGTTCTTGAATTTCACGCCGGAGATTCGAGTTTGAAGCTTTTTCCTCGGCGTTCAGCTGCTTCTGTTTCTGGAGAGTAGACGCCACGCTCTCCAGTTGAAGCTGCTGTTGTTGTTTGCTTTTGCGGAGATTTTCCGCATCGTTTTCCAACTCGCTAATCTTTCTCAGCGCGGTGGTAGGTAAATCCAGCTTCCATTCATCTCTAGCCCAGCTCATGATGCAGAACTGAGTCCACTAGCTGTCAATTATCAGAGTTATATCCTTGAAAAACAAGCGAAACTTCTCTTTGACTTAATTTGTGTTTGTGTTTCGTTGAACTGGCATTCTGACGTTATGAATGGCTTGCGTTTATCTCGTTTGAACTGCGCGCGCTCGCTATGTTCGCCCTTACATGCGCGCTTATTTCCACACGGGCTTATTTACGACGCATATTTGGATGGGACAACCAAGTATGGATTTGGACCGAACTAGTCTGATGATAGGGGCCTTTGCGAAGTTTTCGGTGGATCGCAGAGTAAACGCGTAGAAGTAATGGACCAATAACAAAAACGAAATCTGTTTTCGGAGTGAACAAAAAACGCGCGCTTTGTGTGCAGGGGACAGTTATGCAGTTTTCATTAAATCGCCTGGAATCATTGCGCACTTGTTGGAAATCAAAGCGTTATACAGCTGAGAGGTCTCTCAAATCAACAGCTCATCTTTTGGTTTTCCCTGATGAGCGGGAAGTGACAAAGCGTGCAAAATATCACCGCCTTTCATCGCTCCCGGTCAGTTTTTGGTGTATACACAGGAGAGGTCAAAGCAGCCAGGAACAATGCGAGGCGACCGTATTTGAAGTCTGGTGTTCTTTAGCCAGACAAACAAACGTCGCTCTCGCTTGTTATCGATAGATGTGAACGCAAGAGAGCGACGACTTTTTTTTTCTCTCGCCTCCTTTTTTTTTTTCTTTTTTTCCTCACTGTATAATTATAGAAAGCAGGGCAATTGTATATGCATGGCAGTCGTGGCTTGAAGGTGGAAAAGTTAATTGATTCCTAGTTGTACTCTACAAGAGGGCCCCACTGAACTAACACCGCACATTCGCCAATATGGGATTGAAGCCAAGCAGACCTCTATTCTACGTCGGTAACTTTGAGTTTTTCATCACTTGTAGAAACGATGAAGGCTCCGGCGTTGAGTCGAAAAACCAGTAATGATAGGTGCTATCAACACACTTGATTTTTGGCTGATCCTACAGAAAGGGGCGCACTTCAGCGTTGGGTCGCAAACTCATACTCTTTTTAGAAACATATTGTCTGTCAACGCGCGTCACCTTTAATTTCGGTAAAATCAAAATGTGTCTTCAAAATAGATGATTCCGATCGACCGCAAGCGAAACTCTGACGGCGTCCCGTTTGGTCAACTATAAGCTGACATTAATTTCATATTTATCATAGAACTGTTATATGTTGTTATGATCCTGCAAACACAAGTCACTGGATTTTTGACCACAATAAACATGAAAATATGTGCGTGATAGCGGTCTAACTAGTTTTGCGCACTTGAGATTTTGGCAAATACAGAAACAAATGAGACATTATACGTTTCCGTCTACATGTCGAGACACACGTAAGAGTTCGCAATAACGTCTCGTAGTGAAAAAACACGTCTATTTAATTTTAGTATTGCAACTTTAATTTCCGATCGCGGTCACGAAAGCTAAATAGATCGTGTTTTATTTTACTGCAAGACGACCAGCGAAAATTTTTTTTCTTCGGTAATTCATTGCTTTGTGGCGTTGTTTGTATAACTGTATCATCCAGTCCAGAGCTCTTGAAGTTTTTTTTTTTTTTTTTTTTTTGTGACTGATGTTGTAGTTGAGGTGATATTCAGGTTAGGAGCCCAATAGATAGTAGCCAGAAGATAAATGAGGTACCCTGCCTTAATTCACTTTCAACAAGTGTCTAGAAACAAGAGTGTCTAGCTGTAAATTAATACTCGACGAAGTGTAATATATAAATTACTTCTCCCAACTGATATCAGATCATGAAAACAGACACGCGTCGCTTTTTAGTCACGTTAGATTGAAACAACGAAACCTTTTCTTTCTTCGTGAGATACAGAAATTCATAAATCTTTGTGTAGTTTGAGAAATAGCGAGTAGACTAAATTCTAAGAGCTTAAGAAAATGTCTGTTAATGATCCGTGATTCGTTGATCTAGGATCTAGGAATCAATCTATTTATATACTTTTTCTCTAAAGTGGTACTTTAGACACTCGTCAACTTTAATGCCCGCAGAGAAAACGTGGAGACAGATTTTAATACACGTCTCTATAAATAACAGTTTCGAAACAGTTCGTTCATGCATCTTCTTCGTGCTAAAACCTCGACAGCCTTTGGTCGGGAACTCGAATGGTTTTCTTTGTGTTGTGAGGGATTTTAAAATGTCGTTGTCTATGTGAACTCTTGTCACTTATCTCACTCTCAGTTAGTGTGAAAAATCTCCGTGGCCGACAGGGGTCGATACTAAATATTATTATATGGCTTGCTCCGTGAGCGGGCAAGATGAATCAAATCCTGCGCTATGATTGGCTACCCGAGCGGGCAAGATGAAGCTATCTTGCCCGCTCGGGACTACCCGCCGTGTCCCGCAAGAAAAATTTCTCCGAAAGCCATATGATAAATCCTTTATTGACCAAGCTTGTTCGGTCAAGATGGCTGGATATTGGCCAAGTTCTTTTTTTGCGTGTTTATGGACCGAGACGAGACGCAAAAAAAGAACGAGGCCAATATCCAGCCATCTTGACCGAACAAGCTTGGTCAATAACCCATTTTCTTCCAGCAAAAGCTCCAAGATATTTTACGTTTGCAATATCTATCTAGACCAAAATCAAACCACATCACCGAAGGAAACGTTTTGAAGCAGAATGGAAACCATTTGAAAACTCCCACGCACAGCAACACGAAACATTGAGAAACTATTGATAAACTATTGAAATTCAGGAAAACCATTTGTAACACAGATTGGAAACCATTTGCACAACTCCTACATTTCCAGAATCTTTTCTTTTCCAAAATGACTCAGTTAGCGTTGTTCTGCAAATATTAAAAAAGAGAATTAGAACAGCAAAGATTAAGAAATTAAATGAATCATGCACGCATGTACCAAATATGTAATGAGTCGTAGAGACTGTCATAAATGTACGCAATATAACAGTGAATTTTCTTTGATATCAAAGTAACAAAATTTCAAGCGCGAAGGGGGAAACATTCTACAAACGACATTTCATTTCCCTTGAACCCTAACGGAAGACCCGACCCGTTAATTACGAAGGTTTAAAATCAAAGCGAACAACTTTAATATAAGGATTATTGTAAACAAATAAATAAACTTTTGTTTTCCAAACACCGATCGAACTCTGCGTAGGTGATTTAAACCTAATTTGAATCGGACTTCGCACGCGCGGAAATAAACCTGAAACTCCTTTCTACAGTTTTCAAATTATTTTGGTCATTACATCATCATAGTTAAATTAAACTTCGCTAAGTTTTCACCTTCTTCCCTGCATTTCCGATTTTATTTTGTCACGTAGGATTTTGCCAACAAAGCGTTTCTAAAGCGGCAGGAATTTAGTCATGATATTTATAAATTTGTTCTTAATTATGGTTTGTAGCAATTGTGTTCAACATTTCCGTGAACTGACAATCTATTCAACCAGTGATATTGGTTACAAATGTCCCTTTTATTGTGGTTATATAGATCAAATCTCTTGCAAAGATGTTAATTTTAGCTCGGTCAAGTTGGCGCATTTTCGGAAAAGGACTTTTTAACCACAAAAGCCATGTTTTGTTTCCACAAAATTGCGACTTGAAATTGAAAAATCGCCCTTCACTTCCCGACCAAAAACCCATGCATGGTAAAATATAATTTTATGCTCATGTACAAAACTGACTCACGAAAGCACTAGATGGAAACATTTTCTAAAGAGAGCGTATTTGGCGTTTTGTGGACGAAGTATGGTAGTCGAGGATTTTTTTTCTAGCAAACTGCGTTAAATTTTGTGACCTAAGATTTCGCAATTGTGACTTTATACTATAGCAATTACTCCAAATACCTTTACCATACTGATTTCAATGTCGTCTGCATTGTTATACTTCTCAAATTTCCTTTGCTGTTGAGAGATTTGACTCGAATTAAATGACTTTTTCCCCGTACAACATGACAGAATTTGATGCACTTATTTGACGTTTTATTGTGTTGATTTTACACATTCACTTTATTGTCTTGAGCTTGTGTAATAATAAATTATGACCCTTGCAAGGAAGAGAAATGCTAAATTCAACCTCTGATGACAAGGGCATTCTTTTCAGATTGTTTGTTGTAAATCGCCGGGTTGGTCTTCTTTTTACAGCTTTTCATCAAATTCATAAAAAGCCATCGATGTATACATTTTTGCGGTAATGTGTTTAAACGGTGAATACCTTTTAACGAAAATAATCGCCCCATAAAGTAGGTTTTCTAATGCAGTTTACCTGTACTTTCAGAAGAAAGAAAGGTCTTTGAAGATCTTTGAATAACAATCTTAGAAGCTCTAAACCTTTTGAAGGCTTTCTGAAGTTTTTGCAAGTCTTTCTCGTCCACAGCTAAGTCGGAAAAATGATTTCCTTCTCAGGACATCATGCATGAATTATCTATGTGGGTGAAGTTTCGTGTTTGGCAACCGTAGTTAATATAATGTGTTTTCCGCGGTGGCTATTTAATCGCAACTTGCACCTTTCCAACAACAGAGAGGGCGTGCCAAACCAATTGAGTGGAGTGTCTTTATCGGACTAGATCTTGTCAACGAACGAGAAGACTTCTCTAATGGCGTGAGAAATATCAGAAGTTAATATGAAAGGTAATACATTTCATGACTTCTTCTAAATGTCTCGTCTATTATCGTTGAACTGAAGAGCACAGATCTCAGAGCTGGCACGAAAACTCGCCAGCCAGCCTCCACGACACTGAATTGTTCCTCAGCTAACACTTGTAGGTTAGTGTCTCAATGTTGTTACATTGTAAAATTTGATAACCATTTGCTAGATAGGAAGTACATAGATATAAATCTTTCAAAGGGACGAACTGTGCAAGGTGAGAAAACAATTGAAGCTGTAAAATGTGAGGGGAGGGGGGAATTAGGAATAAGTTTCGTAGTCGTACATTGACACAACACGCGATCTATCAACCATTCTTTGAGTTTCTGAGCGACTGACTTCGAAATGCGGCGAAATTGAATGTCGAAACTCCGAATCAGTCAGCTGAACCCAAGATATAGCTTCTGTCGTCAGACTACAATCCTATGAAAGATAAACAAGCGTCGAAGACGTTTCACTGACTCTTGAGTGAATCAAGTAGTTTATGTTAAACTTAGTAAAATCTTCGTCACGCTTATAACATATCTTAATTTAACCGTTTCGTTTTAATTTTTATGTTAACACCTTCGCATGTTTTCGCATGTTGAGACACAGCTTTATTAAATGGGCTTTGTCTCTTTGTAGGCTTGGGAATTTTTTTGTGTCGGCAGAGGTTGTGAAAACCGCAAACATTTCTCTTGTCACTCAAACGCGAGCGATATAAAAGGTTCCCGGGGTCTGGCACTTAAAACGCAATGTCCGTTTGATCAAAGCTTTATCAAAAGCAGGACAAAAATACATAGCTATTTATTATTAGCTGGCCTTTCATGTAGTCGTTATCAGTCCGTCATCTTTTCAGGTAATTTCAGACATGTAGGTGGTAAACAAATTTGGCGGAGCCTCTCGACGGGAAAAGTTTCGCGCGAATTTTGGGTGCACAACCTCCGTGTAGGTGGTCAACTGAATAAATTCTCTTTTTCCATTGTTAAAGTTTGTTACACGAGCCATATAATCAGTAATTTAAAAACAGAAACCATTCGGAAAGGCTTGGAGTTAACGCCTCAAAGAATATCTTTTTGTAGAAGGTATGGGACTTCAATTTCCAAACGACAGACCTTGTCCGCATAATAATGACACCAACGCTACTGGTTTCTCCCAGAAACTATTGGAAATTATTATTGTAACTGGGGGATTTCAAGCGTTGAAACTAAGCAAAACCGCCGGAGGGTTACAGAAAAACAAAACAACTCGGACGAGAGGGCATCTCTTTATTTAAGGACACCGCAAGAATTCTGCGTGTTTCTACGACAAGAAATGCGCGTCACAGCGGATTAAGGAAATCTTTTCGCTTCCTTCCTCAATAAGTGTTACAAAATGCCAAGCCCGCCCTCTTGAAAAGCTAGCGTCAAAATAGCTATAAATCGTAACAGGGTAATTTACCGTCAAATCACTCGTGAAACCATTAGCGATAAGTATACACTGTGGAAAATTTATCAACGCCGGCAAATAATTTGAATTTACATTCGCACCCTCGTTATAGGGTTCATTTCGAGTGGCTGTGTGGTGTCAACGTTGGATTTATGAGGCGAGTGCGGTTGAATTGGAGTGTACTGATCTGTAGGAAACCCCAGAGAGACAATCTTTAGGGGACATTTACACAAGAGGGTAAGTAAAGTTCCTTTGTTTTCAACGGTAACAGCGGCAAGGTAGAAGCAAATATTGGGTGGATAATTTATTATTAGATTGAGCTTTCAGCGGCGAGACATTAACTGGGTTGTAGCTAGGAGAGGTTTATAATGCCGAGTTTTGAACGTTCAGGATTTATTTCTTCAGAGCGGACAGCACGTGCAAGATTTCACTGAAAGCGTGCTCTTGTGAGCGAGTAAACCCTTGAAAAGCGTCACTCTCCCTCTCTAGCTTTATATAAGCCCGTCTTGAGATGCCCCAACTACGCACTTACTTAAATAACACACCGCAATAAATTTGCCCTTATTTCGCGAGGCTCCACTCAATAAAAAGTTCACCATTCGATCTAGATATTGTTAGTAACAGTTGAATCGAGTATCGTAGCGTAAAAATTTATTGCGACGTTTTGACCTCAGTACAATGTTCTGCCCACACGACAGGGAAATTGCGTTAACCGGGAAAGGTTTATATGTCTACTTGCGCGGGTGTACAAAGACAAGATGTTGGCTGTTTGCACGAGTAGGTTTGTAAGCGGTCAATATGCCCTTTAATTACCTGGAGACGGTCGACTATTTGACTCCAGACCAAGAACTATCTGCAATATCAGTAGACAACATAACCGACCTCCCTATTATCTAACTGAAAGAGATAAGGTGACGAAACAATTAGCTTCGGGGAAGGGAACTTCGCCTCTTGCGTACGAACTACACGAAGAATTTGATTGCTTTCTGGATCGAAATACCGTAACAGATCCCCAGGAGACTTGAACTCATAAAACTAAATGAATTATCGTCTCAAAAACTGACACATAGAGACCAGTTTGATACACATGAAATTATGGGCGTGTAACAGGGTGCGTTAATAAGTTTTATGCCCTTGGCTAAGTTTTATACTCAGTACAGTACAATTCTGTCCGCATTGGTTAGCAATACACAATAACGGGTAATTATGTTGAGTTTATTTGCATAAACTCGCAGATTTTTATCTTAAAAACCGCTTATAGACATTGCACGCTTGGCTAGAGTTCTCTCTAAATAGCAAAAAAAAACCTGGTTTCCTGTAGAGTATCGAAGTTAGAGGAAACTTGTGAATAATTTTTCTGGTTTAACCAAAAAAGAAAGCGCAAAATTAACAGAGGTCTTGTTTTCCCAGGCTGAAGAAATGTTTGAAACAAGATACAATACAACAGAGTAATTCAAACTCAAATCGAAGCACATTGTTTAAGAAAACAAGTTTCCATTGTGAAGGTGACGAGAAAAAATGTAAATTGTTCGTAAGCGCTTTGTCTGTGTCGATCTGTGTTTGTTATTAATCAGCGTGAATCGAGTAAGCATTGAAGGTTTACAAGTAAGGCCAACTCGTAGCATAAATTACACACGAAAGTGCCCGTTGTTGCAAAAAATTGGGTTCTTGTCTTAAGTTTTAACAAAAAGGAATTTGTAGTAAAATGGAGCTCACAATTTTACTTCCTCGACTGTTTCTCTGGCAGACGAATTATTTGCCTTTTTTTACAGCTCCGCGTTTCCGGAATGAATCAACCATTTACTCTCAAATCAAAGGTCATCAAAAATGATCGATTTTATTTCCTATTTCAACGAGACAATGAGAACACGAAAAACTATGATTACTAAAATAAACCAAACCTCGAGTTAGATCCGAAGGGGAAAATGCCTGTTAAATTTAAACTCCGTTCTCGATATCATGTTTTGAACTAAATCAACCGCATCTACATGAACCAACGTAAAACATGATTGATTTTTATGCGTTGTTGAGCATTAATGCGAGCACAGACGGTAACAACCAGTGATGGAATTCATTAATTATAATTCTATGATATCATGTTCCTGACAAGAACGCGATCCTGAATTATGTCTTTTTGCCAACGTTTATAACCCAACACTGTGCAATTTTGTCCTGGTATTTCCGAACAAACGACAAAACGTGAAAGAAGCTGTATTAAAACTTTCGGAAATTTAATTAAGGCAACAAGTTTGCGGAACCATATCAACAACTTTGTCAATTAAAAAAAATTTTCGTGTTTTTAAGGATCTTATTTGACCGGTTTTATTTTTTCACGAAACTTCTAGCAGATCTTATTACGATTACTACCCGGTATGACGGTAGCAGGGCATTTAAGTTTCCGTCTAAGCAAATATTTTAACGCACGGGAATTTCTTGTCGACTTTTCGTCTTCTGGAGCACTCGACGAAAACATTGTCAAAAGCCGGATTAAGCATCACGTCATATTATGTCTCCATGTCGTTTGCTCGCATAAACTAGAATTGCAATTTGATCTTTTCGGATGAAACACTGGATCACAAAAAAATAGCTAAATTTTACTACCTGATGATCGCTGTAACCCTAAACCCTTCTTTTAATAACTGAATGGCAAAGAGAGATTTTCTAGAAAATAAACTTACCATTATTAGTTTTCAAAAAGTTTTAGTTGATCAAATATCAAGAAATCATTCAAACTGAGGAAAGGAGGAGTTTTTGCGTAATTTTTCAGTGCAACGACTGTATTTTCCGAAAACAAAGCGCGGCAAATTAAAATTGTCCCGTGGTATTAGCACTGAGTAAGATCACAGTCATTTTTAGTCGTTAAAACTGGTTTTATTTTTTCATTAATAATATAACAATAATGGTAAAAACAACAATATTTAAGAGGGTAACACCACAAAATCTATTGCGTACCTTTTTTACGGATATTTTTTTTTTTTTATGTTCGTAGTGCGTATATCGCGATGTATGCCTCGTAAACAGGTGTGACACTTAAATGTCACTTGTTTCCGGCGGAAACCGGAATGAGGTGTGTTTAACCACAACTTCCAAACGAAATACGAGCGTGAGTATGTAGTGCGCTTGTTTACGTTCTGTGGCGAAGCAGCTTGAGTATAAAACTGGAGACCAAGCGACTAAGCACTCTCAAGTGTTGACAACAAAACAAGAAGTTGTATAGCAACGTTTAAAAATAGCCAAATGGACATTTTTGAACAGAAAATTCTACGCGCAGAACAGCGCGCGAAAATGTGGAGAAAAACGAAAAGCGCGCGATAATGTGGGCGCAGCTCGTTTAGCAACGTGTTGACCCGTGTTGGGCTCTAAATGTGATTGGACGCAAGAATATGTACGCATTATTGATTCTTATTGGCTTGTAATATTAGTATATATGGCATGCTCCGATACTTTGTTTTGAATTGCAACAAGAAATAAGTTCGTCAAATGATCGTAACGTGTAGAAGATCACAAAAACGTCTGTGGATATTCTGTAGATCAGGCGAAGGCCTCCCAAAATCCTTCAGGACAGCTTCAATGCGCGCGCACAAATTTTTTGTTTGTGATATGCTCTAACGTCGTGAAATAATCAATGCATGAAAAGAAAAAAATAGAAAGGATTAAAGGATACAATAGAAAACAATACAATAAATACAATAGAAATGATACCTTTAGCTAGCTTTAATACCAGGAAAAGCTCAATTTATTGTCTTTCTTTTCAATGCGTGATGCCAGATTGAACTTGAAGCGTCTTTAAGCCTTTACAAAATAAAAGGCTGGTTTCTTTTCTTGTCACAATACACGCTCAAGGCTAGCAGTCGATTATTTTTTTTTATTTTTTATTTTTTATTTTTTGGCATTTAAATAAAATTGTTTACAATAACTGCAGTATTCCCTGTCTGTAATAAATATAAATATCTTATTATATAAGTTATTCTTTGTTGTTATTTGCAGAAATTCAAAGTTATGAATCTCTGTACATAAAGATTAGTTTCTCTTTAAGACAAAGCACAATGTTATCTTCACAAAAGACCTTGCGAAAGACCATGGTTGTCAAACTTTTAATCAGTTATGCCTTTGTCAAAAATATTTTATGTTGAAAAGTGCTAATTCCCAAAGTTTTCGAGACCTTGGCTAGCTTATCAGTTTGAATATTGGTAGAGATCACGAAACCTGGGTCTATCTCAGCAAAAAATCTGTTATACTGTAGAGAGATTATCCAAAGGTCTTCCTTAATGTCTGTAAAATGAGGGTTATTTATGACGTCAGTGTTTGCGTGAGCACGACATGTGGAGCTGGTTGCGTGTGTAACTACAGCCATGCCATCCTTTACCGAACTGGGAGAGAAGCCTGTGAAAACGGTGTGAAAGTTGTGCAAATGCCCTCAAATATCCAATGTTCTCCGACAGCCAACAGGGTATGAGAAAACCAGAGATGCTTGTATTATTATAAGGTCAGATTTAGCCTATGCATACGTTTAATTTAGTTAGACTCAATCGAAAATATTCAATTGTTGACAAGGTATCTTTTTTCTCGCAGGTCATTACTAACAAAGTTTCCACTTTGGAAAACTCGAACGTTTCTTTCAAGTTATAAAAAAATTCTTTGATAAGCTTGCAGACCTTTTTGAATCCACAATTTTAAATCATTCATTTATTCCTTTCAATATCTCTGTGATATTTTTCTATATTATAATATGAACAGATTATTCAAATAATTTTTAGGTCAGCCAATGTAAAATCGTTTATTTATTGTGGCAAATTTTGTTCTGAAATTTGTCATACATAGTAACTGCAGTCACTCAAGAGAGAGGGTTTTGCTTTACGCTTAAGATTAGTTTTTAGCGATCGCTGTACTTTAAATTTTTGTGTTATTTGCACATTAATTTAATTCTCTTTCGGCGTGATGACGAATTTTCTTGAAATTATGCAAGTGCGAGTGTACCAAAAGCGAACAGTGACACCATAATTTAAGTCCCATTTTCGGATTTCTTCGATGCTGGGGTTCCTAAGAAACTCAGTGGCAGGCTTCTGCCCACAAACACGAATCGCTAGGCAACGTATTTCATTCTTTTACTGGAATGGAATGCAATCTCGTTGTTAGCATGTATCACTGCGGTAATGACATGCTAAGGAAGGGGGGGGGGGGCAGTCTAACGTCCTAGGCCACCCTACCACAAAACCAAATTGAGACAAATTTAGACCCAATACAACGCCAATACAGTGATGAGCCATTTATAGATATCCGTGAAGTTTTATATACTTTTTGCGGGCCTGACCATGATTTTAATATCGTAATTAAAGGTTTGGATGTTTGCAAAATGACATTGCCTGTACAAGGAATCAATGTGTTTTTGTTTCTGCGGTTTCATTTTCGCTTCCTTAATTGCTTGTATAGAAGCAGAAGTACTCAAATATAACTGTGAGAAGAAGTGACTCCCATACAGAGAAGTCAGTATTTGTTTTGACATATTACGGTAAAGACTTCGCTTATTGGTGATCTCGAGTAGGATTTCATCGCTTAAACGTTGAGGTAAGCAGATGAGATAAAGCAGAAACGATTTATAGCCTAAGATTGCTTTAACACGAGGTATAAATGATTATCGCCACGTTTACATCATTTTTTACTTAACATAACATCATATATTACGGTAAGTTTTTTTGCCTTAATTAATTCCTCTATAGAAATTCAGTGAAAACTCAGTGGTCCTTATATGCTGGCTTATAGTGATGCATAGACTCGAAGATGTTTGGAGCCATCGTTCGCCAAATTATTCTAGTAATTTCAATGTTCGCATGTGGTTTAGATATTCATTCATGTAAAAGTTCATGTTCGCTCTCACCAAGAGAAAATGAGGTCATGGTCTCTCGCTCTCACATAAAGCCGAGACTTTCCATTCTGCATGGTAAAAGGCTGCAGGTATTTATTCTAACGTAACCTCGGATACAAACGAGTATTTACTTATCAATTTCTTGGCGCAAAAACACACTTGAGTTAGCTTACACAAAAAAACACCCTCATGAAAATATACTGATTTAAAAGTAGCAGTCATTAACTATATTACCGTAGAAACGAAACAGTAGATATTTAGAATTCTCCTTCGCCACAAACTGAAGAGAAAAGAAAACACAGGAAATTGTAAAAAAAAAACTGTAATTTGTCTTCTTTGCCACGATGGAACAGTGTAACAATACATCTTCTGTAGTAAAATGTGTGTAGTGACAATATATTTAACAGCATGCTGACTGTTTAGTCGTGACATCAAATACTTAACTTGCTCGATATAAATAGCACTTCGCCAGTCGCCGCCTTGCTAATTTCTGTGTAAGAATACACAATTACCAAACTTGGATATATTTTGCTACATTTTAGTTTTCCACTTACGAAAGGGCAAATTAGACTTTCTTCTGATAGCTTTAGCTTTGTTTGGGCACGCAATAAGGTAACTTTGTACCTATCACCCATCTCATAACCAGAGCCCGCGAACCCCAAACCAGCGGTCGGGTGACGCGGGCCTGAGCAAAGTGACACGACAGCGCATGCGTCAAGGTTTGCAACATATCTTCTCGACCTAAAATATTTGCGAAAGTTATGGCGATCTTGTTCGTAATTCCTCTCGATCTTTCTCAGTCGTAACCACATTTGTTGATTATACCTATTTGGTTTTCTTTATAGACCCTTTTCATAAATGGCTGCCAATTTAAAATTCTTTTGTATGTATTTAAATTAGCCTCACTAAACTCGTTTGGGAGTAAAAATTCTTTTGAATTAATACTTACAAAAGAATTTATAATTGGCAGCCATTTATGAAAAGGGTCTATTCATCGGTGGCTATAAAGGAAAAGCTGAATTCCGTAGTTACATAGAACAATGCCTTAATGAATCAATTAAGGCTTTCCGGTTTAAAAGAAGAAAGGTCAAACGTACAACGAATGTAGCTTCGTAATTTCACGAATTCTTTTGCAGTAAAAAGTGAGCAAGAACAAACCAAAAAAAATTAGCAAGTAAATTGAAAGAATCCTTCAAACCAACGTCAAGAACTTCTTTAATTTCTAACTTCTAACTAAAACCAACGTTTATGACGAGATTCGTTTTAAAAAGGGAAGAACTAGTAGAACCAGAATTATTCATGAATCCATCGCCTACAACAGCTGTTTGCATGGCATATTTAGCGTCAATATTTCTCAAGATTGACATGTAAATTCTCCGAAAGCGGAATTTGAGTAATTTTGAGACTTGCTTTCCTTTTCTTTATTCAAGTTTGTAGACATATTAAATATAGCTGCATTCAATTTCTTTATTACTGTGTTTAGGTCTTTGCATAGAAGAGCCACACCCAGTGGAATGCTAATAAACCTTTATTACTATTATTATTATTATATTATTATTATTATTATTATTATTATTATTTTAAGTCCTTAAAGTCTTGCCGCTTTTAACTTATGGTGCCGAGTTCAATCCATCCATTATTATTATTATTATTGTCATTATCATTATCATTATCATTATCATTATTATTATTATTGTCATTGTCATTATTATTATTATCATCCTCACGTAATGTTTGCTTAGAGTCCTTAGGGCCGAGACCAAACCATGGTCCTGAGGCACTAGGGGATAGCCAGTTTACAGCTTGATAGCACCCTCCTCCTTTCTTATTATTATTATTATCATTATCATTATCATTATCATTATCATTATCATTATCATTATCATTATCATTATCATTATCATTATCATTATCATTATCATTATCATTATCATTATCATTATCATTATCATTATCATTATCATTATCATTATCATTATCATTATCATTATCATTATCATTATCATTATCATTATCATTATTATTATTGTCATTATTAGTATCATTATTATTATTGTTGTTGTTGTTGTTGTTGTTGTTGTTATTCTTATAGTGATTGCAATACATTTTTTTTGAAGTCTGATCTGTGAACTTAGCGAAACATCAAGATCGACGATATCTCCGGGTTGATGATTCTCGTTATTCTCACTACCTGCTTTCTTGACAACAGACTGATACTATGAGGAAAAAAAAAATTTTAATCACACGTGGAAGCCCTTTCATGTGACATCACCCTGAGCCATGTCCGGTAGACGTAAACCACGACATTTCCCTTCATTGAATAATAATAATAATAATAATAATAATAATAATAATAATAATAATATAATAACTGTTATGCGTTTCAAAACATCAATATGTCTACCGTGAAAGTTTCAAATTAACATCATCATCATCGTCATCATAATCATCATCGTCATCATCATCACATGCTGCAAAATTATTAATACTTTCACTCTCCCTAGATGTAAAACCTGTTTCCCGCTTACATAACTCGCAAAAAATTTCGGGCGTTAAAATTCAGGACGTCTTATTTCGGGCGTTTAATTTTCGGAAACTTTTTAAACCATTTCGAACAAATTTCGGACAAAAATTTCAGACACTTTTCTGAAACATAGCTTAAGCAAATTTACGCGTACAAAACACGAGTTAGACTGAAACAACATCTGTGAAAATGAAAGTTTTACTGCAGCCTCAAGGTTTAAGAATACACAGACGAGAAAATAACACAAATTCTATCTAGACGTTACGCATGTCAAGTAGTGTCTCAACTAGAGTTCACCCCATAAAGGAAACTAAGAGCTTTGGAGCTACAATAGCTAAAAGTTTTATTAACTGTACTGTATAAGTAAATATTTCGGACATTTCAAAATTTCGGACGGTTTTACTTTCGGACCCTTTTTTGTCCCAAATTAAAATCGTCCCAAAATTTCTGCAAGTAATGTAGTTTGTGGCCATTCAAACGGTAATTTAAGAAGTTAAATGCTGGACCCACTAGAACCCCATCCGTCTTCTATCGTAAAATTGGTTAAATGAGTATTTTGGAATTTTCAACTCTCACGAGTAGAAACATTTGACAATTTTGGTCAAAAATATTTAAAATATTTCCAAGAAAAGAGTCGACTGTACTTTTGTTAAAGCAGTCTGAAAGGCCATCTATGAGTAATTTAAGGATATATATGGCACATTGTTTCATAGTGGAATTCCATTCAATTTTGTCTCAATTTAGTTTTCAGCGATTATCTTCAATCTGATTAGAGTGTTTACATACACTAAGTTGAAATACATTAGCGGTTTAATAACATTAGCCGTGATAAACAATCGATAACTAGACTCAGTGGCGGAGAATTGACTTCTTTGGGAAAAGACACGTCTGGTCAGTCTAACCACAAAATACTGGGACACTCCCAAAAAATTAGATTATCCAATCACATTGTGGTGTTCTGTTTTTGCAAAGGAAAGAACTCGATTTAAAAGGCAACATGCCAGAAACTTCCTACTGTTAGAATCCATCCAAAATAAACATTCTTCAAGAGCCAGCTATTCTCTTTTCGTTTTAACAGCGCTAAACAGCTCGTTGTTGTTTTGAATGATGCATGTTTTTGTGGCCATGTGACTAATTATTGCAGCTTGATACGACAGCAGTTTAAAAGGTGGACGACCCATTAATTCCGAAACAGGACACTACGGAAATTGAACAAAGTCACAAGCAATTGAATGGGCTCCATGTTTCCTCAAACTCAATGAATAGAATTCAATTTGCGACTGACGCAAAGAAGGGTTTATTCATTACAAGCTTTGACGAGCTAAGATTACCGTTACGCTTATAAGAATGTGTAAGACCAAAGGTTTCTGCATTTATTTCTTCTGCACAAATAATACTGAACAAAGCTCGTGGACATTCTTTAGCTAGGTAAGCCGCCAGACCGTTTATACAAAACATCTGCTTTGTTTACATTCAATATTGATACTGTTGGTGGAAGTCAGAAGAGTGCATGATTTAACTTGTTTTAGCTAACGAAGACGAAAATTTACGACAGGGTTAGTCATTTTTGAGAGAAAATTATTCCTTCATGGATGGAAAAAGAAATAATATATGAAAGAAATTTTCACAGAGAAAAGTGAGATGATAATGTCTTTTAACCTTGTTGACACGAACGTGAAAGACATGCATTGAAAGGGTTGGTAAGTTTGATTTTATCTGATTTGTTCTCTGGGTGTTGTCCAAAGTGTAAGCAATTAGATGAAAGCAATCTTGCAAAAGCATGTTTTATATACAGGGTGGATATTTCAATTGTCTCATAACCTTACAATGTAGTGCACCGTGCTTCTGCGGCTGACACGTGATTTATTCAACGTTTGATCGGTCAAATAATCGCTTTCAGTGAATACGTCTATGTGGCGGTGGTTATAAACCAGAACAGGTTGTGTTGTTTTATCTTATCTCTCTTGATTCCCGATGTGGTGCCGGGTGCTTTTGCGTGCGATTAACTAAACTCTGATCATTTTATTGTTTTGTTGATGAGCTTAAACTGTTCATTGGGTCAAATCGCGCAAGGTTAAGTCTGTTAGCAGTCAGATGACATCTGAACGAGCATTACTTTCTCATGCGATATTGTTTAGTATACCGTAAAGAGTGGTTGTACCTTCTGAGTATCCGGATAAGACCCTGGTGTGTGACCATAGAGGTACTGAGCAGTACTTTCATGTGGTACTCTTTATTATGCTGTACAAGGTGGTTCTAACTTAAAGGCCACAGTGTGTCACCACTCGAATAAGCTTTTGAGCAGTACTTTCATGTTGTACTATTTATTGTGCTGTGCAAGGTGGGTCTCACTTTTAATAAGGTTTGTGGATGAAACCCTGGTGAGTGACCATTTAAATGAAGGCTATTGAGCAGTACTTACATGTGGTATTGCAAGGTTATTTGATTAACTTTCAGTGCCAAAAGTTGTGGGAGAGATTCCTAGTAAGTGATCCTGATTCAAATGAAAGCATTTGTTGAGTACATCCTTGTGGTTTCGTTCATTATTCTGTGAAGTAATTATAACAAGCGAGAAAGTTACCCATGAGCAACCTGTTAAAGTGGTTAGCATAATCGTTGAACGAGATCAGTCTGTCATTTTTACGGTTCCTGATGATAAGTTTCGTGTTTTGGTATTTGGCACTCAGCTGATAATGTTGCCCAAAGTGTGCTCACTATGAGCACTTTGGATGGGCAGTCTCTTAAGTGTGTGTGATAGTTCGGAGCTGTCAGCGAGTATTGTCAAAAATGCAACACAGGAAATGTTTAAACACCATTACCTGTTGCAGGAAGCTATCACACCAAATTATTCTAGACATTTTTCCTAAAAACAATTAAAATTTTTGAAAATTTCTAAGTCCAGTCTATCGTTAGATTTGAAAGCGTCCAAAGTTTATGCTTCCGAAGTTTGTTAAAAGCTTCCTTACCATTGTTAATCGTCTTCGCTTACTGTTTCCTGTCATTTTCCGAGCACTGTTTAGCGTACAAAACTGCGTTGCTGTCAGGTTTCCTGTTCTCTAGCTTTGCAATTGTCTTCTATTCTTTTACCATCACGAGGGAATGTTCGCAAGCTACTCACAGGCTAGATCTCTGTGAAAACTATTCACATGCTAAAATTAACATGATGCTTCAAAAGCAAACCACGACCAGAAAAGTCAAAGCTTTGTTTCAAACGACATTGAATGATACAAATTCTTTTAACATGGTTTAGTCGAAGGACGAATGCATTCTTGCGGTTGTTTCAACGCAGGCGCCATTTCCCTTCCCAGATGACGCCAACTGCGAGGTGAAGTTTACCTTACAACGGACATGCTATCAATTTGTCTGGCAATGTTATTAGTCGCGGTTTGAAAGATCCGGGTTGCCGTATATCCTCCAACATGTAACATGCAACAATGCAATGTAATCATTGAACCGTTCATTTTGGACGTCTCACGTGTCAGTTCCAGCTGACAATATTAAATAATCAGTTTTTAGTGGTACGTTTATTAGCACAACTTTAATTGTGGCATATTATCATACAAGTAGGCAACGAATTGGGAACAAAAGATTATCTGTTGTCACGTTTTATTAGATAAACCTGTAGACCATTTTGCGGTGTTTGGTATTGCCACCTTCAAATAGTGCAAATCCTCATGTGTAGGGCGTAAGTCGCCTTTTTTTAAAAGAACGTCGAGGCTGACAATTTACAAGATTACCAGGCACTGCTCGCAGCTTGCGATGAAGAGAGTGGAGAAAACACACTGAAAACGTGTCAGAACTGATCGCGAATTTTAGCTAAAAACTTTATTCCTAGTTTAAGCCGTTTCTTTAAGAGGTACAATGTCAGTTTATGAAAAATTGGTTGCAGTAAAATCAACCAAAACGGCGGCAGGGGAGTGACGATGTGGCGGTATGCATAGTGAAAATGCACTTTTTGTTCTCTGGTTGTAGGAAATCTCCGCACAAATAATGGAATAAGGCATCTCCAGATCTAAAACTTCCTTCTCAATTTACATTTGATTATGGGTGGTCCCCTGTGGAAGGCCCAAGTTTTGCTGGCGCGAGCCTAACAATTGAATCAAGACAAAACTGAGCACGTAGACATGTATTTCTGCATACCATGATTGCAGAGATTTGTGAGATTCTCGATTCAAAATTGCATGCAATAGTGGGGGGTTCAATTACTGACCGTGCAAATATAGCTTTTTTTCACGAAGAAGGCGACAGAAATTCTGGGTCAACCTGGGGCCACCCATATATAACAACCGTGTGTGCCATATCACTGGTATTGCCTACAGATATTGCTGATATTGCCTAAGCGTCTGCCGCAGCTGCAAGGAAGTTTCCAACCTTGTAAGCATCTCTCTGCAGGAAAGAAATTTTCCAGAGTGTGAGAGGTCCCCCTCTATTAAAAAGTTAGATTATGAGCTCGAGATTTCTAACGCGTGATAGGTGATGAGGATGCAGCCCGAGTCAACTATCGTGCATAGAAATCGAGAGCGAATAATCTAATTGTTTTAGTATGATTCTTTTAGTCGTGCAAAACGTTATCTAAATCCTTTTCACAAACACTGCGAAAACGCAAAGAATCGGCCGCCATTTTGTTAACACCGTACACTGCTAGGCTACTCACTATCTATCACAGAACAGGTAGCGAGTAGTGTAGCCAATCAGAGAACGACATTCGTGATAGAACGCTAGTAGATTTATACTAATAAGCGGTAAATGCAACACTACCTGTACAACAGACCCTTGAAAAAATGTCACTACCGCATGGAAAACAAAGTTTCGTGATGGAGAAGACGACTCAGAAGCCCTAAGAACACTTATGGTTGGCAGGTTTTTAACCACATGATACAAGCAGTCCACTTGGATTCAATTAGCTCTCACTCTACTTCAATCCCTTGCGTGTTTCACGGTTGGTTTTTTTCATAGGGTTAGGTTAAGTTTTTTTGAGAAAGTCGCCACTGAGACGGCGGTACTGTAATGTCTACTCGAACGAGCAGGAAACATGACCACAAAAGCAGAAAAAAGCACAGACATTTCTTTCGAGCTGTCTACAGCTATTCTCAAATTTTCCAGTACTGATTAATTCCTTTCTTCCCTTCACTTTCTACGTGTAAGAACACTTCAATCCCGCAGGCAGCGCATGCGATCTGTGCTCTTCAAGTGACGTGCTAATGACGTGAATCTATTTTTCCCAAGGAAAGAATGTCTTGGAGGAGAAAGTAGTATTACAATGCTGGCTTAGAAACAGGCTTTCGGGAATTTAGTTGTTTTACAGCTTTCTTAAAGCCTTTATTTTTTTTTTTACTGTGGTACCTTATCGGCACCGAGAAACGAGGGCTTAGGATCTAGTTACGGAAACAAGGTTGGAAAATCTCGTACATGCAGTGGAGTCCTGTGGAGAATTGAAGTGTGCAAGATTTTCTTGTTACAGAACGAGCCGATACCTTTGACACGCTGCAGAGCATGGAAATTTTTCTTATTTCCAGTTCAGTTTAGACCTTGGAGAACAAATCTTTATCAGATTCTTAAGCTATTTCCAATCATTTTGATGTCTGCAAGAAAATCTAGTTGTTACGAAGTAAGGTAGCGCTGTCCTGTTTGAAGACAAGCCACTGAAATTAAATTGGTTTATGGGATTTTGTAAATTTTACTGTAATTCAATAACTTTTTCATTTGATATGCTTAACTAGGCATGAACTAGCGGGTTTAAAAGTTCCGTACTCTTCTGAATCACAACCGGTTTAATGTTTTGTTTGCGACAGTCTTGGCGAACAGAACACAACTGAAAATGAAGACGGATCTAAACAACACCTAACCAACTTTTTTCTCGCCTTTATGTATTTCATTATTTTCAAAGGAATTCTCACTTATACGGACAGATTAAACTGAGAATTATGAAATTCATCCATTATGGAATCGAATAGCACCTTGATCTATACCATAATTCTCAGAACTAAATTTGAAGGACTGTATGTCATTAGTAAGGAGATTTTATGTATCGAACATGGCAACGTAAGGGCGCACGTGAGAAATGGGGATGTAATCGTTTGCGTGTATAAAGCGATAGAAATTCTCGGCATAACAACACTAGCGCCGGACATACAAAGTCATATTCATCCGGATTGAAAGTTCAATGCGATCAACTTCAGAAAATCTGTTATAGATACCTCCAAGTTAAGCGCTACCGACCATTAGGTATAGACAACAACTGCGCAATTCCTTTGTGCAATTCCCAGTCGTCTATGATTGGTTCGTCGATGACGACACAGTCAACCGCAAGGTGTAGTTACTGGCGCAATATTGAGGCTTTGTTCCTGAAAGGGGATGTTTTTGATAAAACGGTCCTTGTGTTATACGCCATTTTTAATTCGTTTGTTTGCTGGACGGATGGTCAACTTTTGTTATTTAATGCGGTAACCTTCAACTCCCACAGTTTGTTCAGTTCAAGTGGAATCAACTCGAAAATCTCTAAGGTGGGTATAAATAGGCCACATGCTTGTCAGAAAATTCTAGATTCAAAGGCGTTGAGTTTCGTGTTGCGTGCGTTAACAAAGTTTAAAGTTTGTATTATTAGCCTAGTCCGGTCTGCCATTAATATCAGAGCATTAAAAAGGCCGGGTTCTTAGCAAATCAGCTTACTAATAGTCGTCGGCTTACACTGATGACGAACCGAGTAGAAATCTGGTACACTGTAAATTGTCGTTAACATTAAAGTAAAACTGTTTTGGCTTGAATATAAACATTAGTACAACAGCCTAACACAACGAGGCAAGATTAAAACTATTTAATTACATAAATAACGAAAGTTCGCCGAGTACATGACGATTTGTTTAGCCATTAAGGGGGTAACTTATCGATAATATCTTATCTTGGTTTACTATCTTATAGCAAGATTTAAATTAAGGTATATTTATATATAGATATGAATTCAAATGTTCTCCATATTTTATTTTAAGACTTGTTTGGATCACGACCGACGAATTTAGGGGGAAGTAGTGAATAGATTCCATATCCCACACAAAGGGTGAAAAAACAAAATTACACAAGTCCATTTCCGATTGTCAGAACAACACAACGAATTGAAACCTTTGTTTTTAATACGAATGTCAAAATACAGAAACTTTTGGCGGCATATTTTGCCATATTCGCCCAGAATTCAGTCAGTCGCCACTTTGACTCAGAAATACATGATGCTCCTTCATATTAACTTCAACTAAGGCAGATTTTCTTGCCAATAAACTACCTAAATGGATAAGCTTTGTAAACCGCAAATACTTTTTCATTTGTTTCGAAAATACCATTTTAGAGGTTAGCGCCTTACCGCCAAATTATCCGACAAGAGAAAATCGTATCGGTTTACTTTACGTTCGATTTAATTCGAGGGCGTTTGCAAGTTTAAATTTAATTCGCGCACATGTTAGGCTGCTAATTGGCAATTGAAGCGAACTGGCTCATTCTTGAAATCGCTGCTCCGCTATTTAAAGACTTCTGCCTAAATATCTACACAGATAATATCCATCACTCCACATGAGGCTCCAAGATGATTTTAATTTAGTTTGTTGTCGAAGTGCACGACACAGCAGAATATAAATATAAACATCGCGCCTTTGACAACGTGTGCAGCAAAAAAAGGAACAAGAAAACAGAATTGGTAATACGTGTTGTACATCGAGCAGGAACCTTCCCTGACCGCTAAAACCAACGCCTCAGGTAAGTTACGGATATCCAAGTGTCTTGGCTAACCTGACCAGATTCCTTCACATTAAAAAGACCGAATGCAGAAAGATACTGTTATGTCTTTGGGAGCGATGCTATTACCAGTTATCTCGTACCAAATGGATCAGGATTTCGCGTGATTAGAAAGATTACAGCTTTGATTTTCTGCTTCTTTTCAAGGACAAAATGCGCGGAGTTTTTTAAACGCAGATCGATGAAGAAGAGGATGAAATTTATAGGAAGTGGAATTTAAAGAATATTAAAAGAGCTTATGGCATGTGATATTCGTAGCAGCAATGTATACCACAGTTTCGTTTACAGAAATGACAGATGAGTATTTTACGATATGTCTGTTTGAAAGTGTTTGTTTTAAAGGGCTTTTACTGAGAAGAAAGCGCGCGCTATCAAACTTCTTTTCCACCACGTGATCAAAATTTAAATTCTCCACAAAAATAAACGGTATGCAATCAAGCATGTTGGACAATGAGGATACAGAGAATGATCACCAAGAAGTAGTCATTAAAGTGATAGACAGTGCAATTCTCCCAACTCGAGCTACTTAGAATATATGGAGACATGTAATGTCTCCATACTCAATTTTTATTGTATTTTAGATTTTAATGTATTTTAAAGGTTTAACATTTATTTTCTCAGAGGACCCTCCTGAAAACCACCTTATGGTGATTGGAGGCTTCCTCTTAAAATATAATGTATTATTATTATTGTTGTTGTTGTTGTTGTTGTTGTTGTTGTTGTTGTTATTATTATTGTTATTATAATGAGAACTTAAATGTTGGTATAAATCTGACTTGGCAACAAACGTGAATTGTATTTTTTTTTTTTTTTTTTTTTTTCATGGTTCCAAGCCAAATAGACGACAAAACGTTTTTCACCGAACCACGCTCGAAGCTCGAAAACCAAACTGTTTTGTTTTTATGATAAAACGTTATCTTAATATCGGACATGCTGTTAAAAAGAACCTAAACTGTCAATTGCATAACCACAGTGTCTATATGAGGTCAATGGCTGAGAATTTTTTACTGAACTCCTAGCTTTTTCGGTGCAAACAAAACAAAATTTTTCGGCTATGGCCGCAACAGCTAGTAATTCGATTTTAAGGTTTGGCAAGAATAATGACTTTTGCACAAATCGGCTTTTTTGTCATTTGAGAGACACAAAATCTGCGGTCGTTTTGCAAAGAAATTTTTCGCGCTTTGCCGCGAACGACCAAACGCTGGCCGCTCTCGCCGATGTGAATTCTTGAAATGTTTCGCTTTGCTTAAACGACTGAAGAAAAGCGCCCTCTAAGATGGTAAGTAGGTAAAACACATGTCAATTGAACAGTTATGAAGGGCAGACAGGATTTCTAAGGCGATGAGCTCAAACATAATCCCTGGACCAATCGAGAAGGTTTTTAAAGTATTCTACTGACGACAAATCCGCTAACCGTTTGGCCGTACATGTAGTGATGTCCACGTGGAAAATTGCGCGCGCTCAGTTTTTCAGTCGACGAATCGCGGTACATATATTTTTTCTCCAAACTTTCTGTAAAATTCTCTACTTTCTTTTCAGTAGAGATACAAAGCTGAACTTGGTCGATCCGCGGTACGCACGGTCATATTTTGAAGGAAATCGATATATGGCAAATTGTTTCCGGTTTCGTTTGACGAAAGGAATGACTATGCGACAACAGAGAGATTATGTCCAAAGGTCCGCGATGCGAGACACTGATGTCCGAGCTAAAAGGTCAGATCGGAAATACAAACTGAGGATATTTTTTCTTTCAACCTTATGTGCAAGCTTGCTACAATATTGCTACCACTTCGCCTCTTTTAAAACTGAAATCTCGGTCATGTCATATTTTAATGTGCATTTCATTCATATAAACGCATTTTAAATCGATTTCATCTGTGGCTAATTTGATCATACCGAGGTATTTTTAAACAGTTAATGTGAGAGCTCATTCTCCACGACCATAATAAGAAATTTTCGTCCTCGAGCATGTGTTGTTGATGTAAATATAGCAGGTTTCATTGTAGAATTCCAAGATTGCATTAATGTTTCAATTAGAAGGGTTTCCGTCGTTGAACGATTTGCGATAAACAAAAACAACTTTTCCAGCTTGGTCGATCCGTATTTTCATCCATAAAAGGCCGGGTATTAATTTTCGAGTTTTCCTCTTTCTCTAAAAGAATTTGATTCGTTTTGACAGAGTATTCAAGCTCTGGTTTACTGATTTGTAGAGAGCGGTTAAAATATTCCTGATCGAATAACAAGTGATATGAATTCACAATATTGAACTTATTATTTAACCCTGTAAGATGTTATTAAAACTTCAAATTATCATTGTCTTAGTTTGTAAGTGATGCGCACCATTTAAACGTGACTAGTACTGATATGTCTATTATCAGAGGTTTTTGGGACTTGCGACCTGATGCAGACTCCAGACTGTGCGATATTTACCGTATCTAACTCGAGCACCAGTTTTCGGTGTTCATTGATCATTTTGATGTAAATATTTACCTTTATTTGCGGTCAGTAGAAAGCAGGAACAAATACCAGGATTTCTTCTGCGTTGCGCAACTTTTTTAATGAAACCGTCGTTGTCTCGGGCATGTCACATTCTCGATTGCCTACACGCAGAACTGGCCAGTTGATTTGTTTTCATTGTGTTACGGGAAATAATTCAATGTTTTTTATGACAGTCTTGTCTCAAGTCAGCGCTTGAGCGACAGAGGGCAACGCAAAGCTGCTGCAATGACATCATTAGCCTCAACCATCTCCGGCGTAAAACGAAGTGAAGCACCTAAAACTTAGCAGCGTCAAAGGGCACGTAAACAATTCTACAGTAATTGTGTACGCGCAACATTCATCCCGTGCAAAACTTGGGCTCCGAAGCTGCTTTTGTGAAGTCATTTATCCCTGGGTCCATCGTAACGGTTGTGGGCTTAATCAGAACCCTCTTGTGACAGTGCCTAATGATTTCCCTGACACTAATGACAACTTCTAGTTACAACTCACCCACAGCGAGGAGGATCAGCGTCTTATCAAATCAGGGAAACAGCAGCAAATCCTTGTCTGTTTCCTACTCGTGTCTTGTATAGTAAAGAAAACAAACAGCGCAGTTTTGTGATGTAGAAATTCTTTTCTTTCTCACCAGGTAATTTGTGTCAACGCGAATAACGTGGCTATCGACAAGCTGGCTTGTGATTGGCTAGTTTCATGCTCTCCGTGGGCGTTCCTAGAAGTCCTGTAGCTGTCTACCAAAACACTTCATTGAAAGTCACTGCAACGCGGCTCCTGCTCTAGTAATCACCGAAAACCTGTACTATGAAGACACTATCCACCGCTGTATTTATAATTATTTTGATTCATCAAATTTGCGCAGCGACGGACAAGAAACCCTTGAAAGGTAAGTGGGAACTCTCCATTTAAAGCTGACTTAAAGCATTCAACACTGCTGTCTGTATGTTAATGTTTTCTAATTGTAACTTCTCCGGGCTTCCCCTGATTCAGGTCGCGCGCACGGCTCTAGCGGTCTTCCAAACAACAATGGACGCGTTGAATACGAGATAACGTTAGTGGAGCGGGTAAACCGCAATGGGAGAAGACTCTCGCCTCATAAACATTTTATAAAATACGAACACAGAGGTCTAAGGACAGGCACAGTTTACTATAGACTCGCCGCGTTTGGGCGCACTTTTCAATTTCGCTTGGAGCGGGACGATAGCTTTGTATCGCCTGTGCTTACTGTAGAACATGTTTATAGCGATACGCGCCGACTACCGTTCGCTGGGGACTTGCAGCATTGTTTCTACAGTGGGGAAATCCAGGGCGACCCCAACTCGACTGCCGTGTTTAATTTATGCAACGGGCTGGTAAGTTCACTACTTAATTCTGTATTTTTTGTGTGTGTCATTAGCTGCGCGACGAGATGCAGAATGCGCACTGTAACGCCGTGCTGCTTTTCACTATAGCGGCAGTGTGCTTCGCCTGTAATTTTAATTTCTACTTAGACTGAGTTCGTATTATCCACCCGCATGTGATGAAAACATTTGGAAAAATTATCATTTGAGGCTATGGCGGTATATTGTATTTATTTACTCAATTAACGATGCCTGGCCGACCGTCCATTAGCCAGCGGCCTCACTGACAAGTAAGTAAGCCCGTGAATTGAATAGTCTTATCCAAAGCTATTTATTAGGGAGATTTTCGTCTTAAAAGACAGGCGCTTAGCCAGAATTTAGCCGCGCATCATTGCTCTCCGAGAAGAATTCTCGACAGAGGCTGGGACTTGTTTGTGGTTGCCATTTCGGATTTTTTGGGTTTTGATTTAACCGGAAGCGCTATGATGTGGTAAATGACCCCCCGGTAATCAATACGAAGGGGTTTTAGCGGCTCACGCACTTCGTGTCTCGCGGCCCATCGCGATACGCTTTTAAAAACAATTTTTAAGTTGTTTTGTTGTGTTTAAACTACAACTTCTGCTATTTAGAAATATAATTAGCTTATTTAATTTCGAGTAGCTACTTCCTATGCGATAAATAGCTATAACAAACAACGCTATCAGCGCAAGAAACCCGGACAAAAACTCACAATCCCCTCATACTTTTATTACTATATTTTATAGGCGCGCGTTTTATTTTTCTTACATAGCCTCTCAGATTTGTGCGCAATTTACTCTTTTCTTTATTTCAGCGAGGTTCTTTCGTCTTAAACGGCGAACGCTATTTTGTTGAGCCAGCCAACGACGGAAAGATGAATACAAGCGCACATTACAGGAAATTCCATCTCTTGTTTCGCCAAGCTACTGTGAGAGAAGGCTTTAGTAACGCACCGTCGACTTGTGGCCTTGTGGGTAAGTTAACTTTTAAAATTAAAGACCTCCGTGAGTGAGTGGGAGCTTAACCAGATGAGCCAAACCTATGCTCTGTTTTTGTTGTTACCGTCATATTTCCCGGATCCAAAAGGCTTATCTTTTTTGGCGAAACCCTATTTTCCTTATCTACACAAGTGATAGGCATGACAATGCCCTACTTCACGTTGTCTTGAATCATGCGCCAAATCAGATGGGTTTACCTCACTCCAGGCTCGACCTCAGCTAAAACAAATAAATATCATCTCAACCTTGGGCTTGATAACCTAACAAAGAAAGAATCACTAATTGTTCTAATTGCACGCAGTCTTTCGCGTGGAGACGCATTCTTGAATTATATCTGTTAAACCATGTGCGCGCAAAACTGCCAGTGAAGGAAAGCACGAGTGACTTGAATGAAATTCCTTTACGCATCATCCTGCAAAACGATTTGTTGACCCCAGATACACTTCGGCCTTGTGCGTGCCAGCGCGGGAACGCCGCAGAAATGTACCTGATATCGATCCTCTTATCGCGACACCATCACGCTGCGCGCGCGAGAATGGTTCCTCTAAGACATTTATGACGCAAAGCTGATAGGGTTCAGTAAGCATTCCAAATTTAATCTGATACGATCAACAAACTAACATTTTTCAGTTTACTTTGTGTCTTTAGTTGTCTGAAACCATTTTTGTGGATTTTATCTAGTTAGTGGTTTCTCTGCTAGGTCACGAGGTCCTTTTAACCCCACGTTGCACAAAAAAGCGGTATTCTCGATGAGGAATGGCCCGTAAATTAGATGAAGAAATTGCTATCACTTGTTTTCAGCACGTGCTTAATTACCTGTTACTAAAAACATGAAATAGCGACGAGGTCTGCAACATCTACCTGTCACTTGCCTGAGGTCAACAGCTAATGACGGAGGTTAGAGATTCTTTAGATTTTGTAAATACCAACTTGTTCCAAAAACACAGGGGTTTTCTCCACACTTTACCCCGTTGTCTCAAGCGTGCTCGTTGATTGCTGGATTTTGCTGCCACATTTTTCCGGAGAGAGAGAATGCATGACAAAAAGACGTCTTTAAAACTGAGATTCTTCTGTGAGAGAAAAGAACTTTGCACGCTTAAGAATCGTTCTGTAGATGGAGTCTTTTCTGCTCACACAGCATGAAGGCCTTCGAGGCATTTTACAAATCACTCCAGTTCAACGATTCGACAGAGCAAAAAACTGAAGACTCTCTAGATCACAATTGCAGATTTTTTTACAAAGGTATCTCGTTCTCCGTGCGCGGCTGACACAGAACATTACGCATACTCGAAATAAACCCGCGTATAGTAACATTCATCGTGATCGATTTTAAATGACAACGATCATTGCATGGTTGTAATCGAGATCGTCTTTAACTTTGACCCCTCGTCACACACCGTCACGCAACGAGTTTTCTACCTCACGATTCCTTTTGAGCGCTGTAGCAACTTAAACGCTCTTGAAAGCATGATTGTAACCTTTTACCCTAACCGTTTACCCATTTAAGTGGAATCTATGACACTCGATCTTCCTCACTCTAGCGCGGATAAACACCCGTGTAAACAGTGCCGGTTTAAATAGCATTGGGTCCAGCTCTGAGATTTTTGCGCGCAAAATCCACACAACATTTGAAAGCAGGATGGTGAAGTTAAACCAGGGTTGTAAACGTACACTGCAATTTTGTGGCGCATAATGTTGCACCGTGTGCCTGGGCTGCATTCCATTCACTGTCGTTTCAGAATGAAATGTTTGTAAGTGTTGGTCGCGTTGAGGCGCGGTGGCCTCACGGTTAGTGCGCTCGACTCCGGATCGAGTGGTGCGGGTTCATGTAGGCCTGGCCGGGGACATTGTGTTGTGTTCTTGGGCAAGAAATTCACTCTCACAGTGCCTCTCTCCATCCAGGTGTATAAATGGGAATTTAAAACTTATCTTTCTCGACGTATATTCGACTGCGCTTTGTCACCCACTCTCCGCAAGTGGTGGATTTCATGGCTTGAAGTTAATCATCCCTGATGTTCATCTCCAATTTTGCAAGCTTGATGTGGCTCTATCACGCTCATATACAGACTGCATCAAATTCCATCGAAGTTGTCTCGAGTTTTCTGAGCAATTTTCCAACACTCATACATAGGGTGGAGAGAGGCGCTTTCAGAATCAAGGATCTTGCCAGAAACGATACTGTAACCAAACCAGACTTCCACCCTTAATCTGTCCTTTCATACGCTCATAGTTGTTCTTTGTTAAAGGGAGAGTTTCACGGTTTGGCGCATGTCTCTAAATCAAAATACTTTTGTTCGCTTCTTCAATGTTATCGCTTTAAAAACCCACTCAGATGTAGTTCAGTAATCACATGCTATAGTTAGTCAAGATAGAATGACAGATGGCCAAAATTTTCAGAAGATTTCAGTGGACCGACGGTGTCGACCGTTGAATTTAATGTTGACCCGTACGATTTATTCTACGGTTGATGATTTTACGGCTATTTGCATGCGAAATTAGGTGACTTTCTTACGATTAGTTCATAAACAAAGAAAAATTGGGCTTGTGCCAAAAAGCGGGACGCAGGCGAACAAATAATACAGACATGCGCCGAACCGTGAAACCCTCCCCTTAAACTTTATATTTGTTTCAAATCCTCATTCTTTAGACACCAACAAACCTCTGCAGTTGTTACGTGGCCTCCCGCCATCCCCTTCCAACGAGACCAGCTCAAGAAGACGGCGTAAAAGAAGCATCCATGACAATTTTGTTGAAACTTTAGTGGTCGCTGACAAGACAATGGTGGACGCGTTCGACAACAAGGCCGATTTACAAAGCTATATCATTACTCTTATGGGAGTGGTAAGTAACGCAACCTCAGATTCATTTATAGCTTCGCGTGACTTCCTGAATTACGACCGCAGTTTCTTCAGCAACCTACGCTGAGGTTAAAAAACACGGCGCCTTACATTATTCTGTCTAGAATTTCGTTTGGCTTGACTTAAAACATCGCTCATTCCTTTGTGAATCTGTGCACAGAGATGCGCATGTTTGAAATCGTTCTGTTTTCCCACCATTAACTTAGTCGTTCAAGTTATATCAATGTAAAGAGATCAAAGCTTAATACGCTGACGTGTTTCAGTGCACATACCGTAACAAAAACTTAGTTTGTGTGGTGAGCGTGTTCGTCTACATATTGATCGCGACAATCCCGCGTAATTCCGCGCCACGATACACGCGCGATATGATCACATGACGATCCACAACCCGACATTCGTCATTGTGTAAGAATCCTTAACTCAAAAGCACCACGCCCTGACGCAACCAAGGCAGGATGGCTTTGTCTGATCCGGAGAAAATCTTCCAGCCTGCCTCACGACAGTTGTTGAATCGCTGAAAGCACAGTTCAGCATGTTTCCTGTAATTGCCAGTAACAATTTTAACACCATGCGACCAACTAAACCTACGCAAAGTGTCGTGCGACTCTCTAAAACCCGAAACGCCTGAGAAAATATCTAGACAGCACCGTGTTTATTGTGATCGTCATGACCCTGAAACAAAGATTTTTCGGTTCACTTCCCCCGTTCAGTCCATAAGTAGTTAATAAGCATCTAATACGTAAACATGGTTAATCCCAAATGATATGGGTCGAGGTTTAATCTGATAAAAAGGCACGACGAAAGGTCAAACTAGAGCAAGTGGCTGTCAAAAAGCGATTGTTCAAATCACGCGTCTTCTGTACTAAAAGTTTCACTGTTTGATAAACCTCAGCTTAACCAATTTCTGTTCATGTGTTATTTCAGTCTGTTCTACCTTCGTGGTTGACCCATTTGTCCTTAAACAGTTTTGTTAGATGGATTTGGAGATGTATTTTTTTAGGAACTGCTGTGCTGCATTGACGGGGAAGTGATACAACGAGATGTTCAAAAAGTCGCCGGTCAGCGGAAGTATTGCGGTTTAACGCTGAAATGCAAATTGAAACTTCCTAGCCTTCCGCTGAAAACGACGTTTTTTCTCAGGCGATGGCAAAATAACTTCTGTGAATCCTGGAAAATAAACACTCATACTCTTGTAAAATTCCTTTTCCTGACATCAGCATTATTTATTTAAGATCGCGCGCTAAAAACCACATAGGCAAGGCAATGAAATGAAGTCTAGACATGCCTCAGCGCTCATCCCATTAGCTCCTTCTTGAGGGCTTACACTCGATCACAAACTCCAAGTCAAAAATAGATTTAAATGTTTAAAAAAAAAACTAGTTACTTGCTTAGTTTGCGTATTATTTCCAGACAAAGTTAATGACTTTTTTAATTAATTAACCAATGTTTTCTCTCTAAAGGTTGCCCAATTGTATCGAGACAGAAGCATTGGTAATTCCATTAACATTGTAGTGGTGAAGATAGTTTTTCTAGAAACCGACGAGGTATGGTTTCGATTTTTCTCTGAGACTTTTAAAATATAAGTAAGGAAGAACAGCCCCCTGCTCCGAGAGAGCTTGCTGACAGGCTTAAAAACTACAAATCTTGAATAACAACCAAACATTCAAGCCTGAAAACACTTTCCCTGCACGTTTGCCGGTGTTCCAAAATTCAATATGGCGGCCAGAGGCGGGAAAGAGTGGGTGGTATTCTCACAAACCGGCGACAGTGCGGTGGCGCTGAAAATGACTTGGTAAAAAAAACTAGCCATGGAACAATTAAAATCGTTGCTAAAGAAAAATTTCCGCCAAGGAGCTTTCCTGTTTTCTTAGCTGCTAAACTATGTGCATCATCACTACCCAAATTGCCGGATATTGCCGAATACTATTGACCAGGTCTTCACTTATCTTTCTTTAAACGTTATCATCGCAGTCGTACCCTATTTACACGTTAAGCGTGGGAAGAGATTCAATTCTAGAGCAATAAGAGCACAAGATTTATCTAGGCATCCCAGGCAAATTAGGGGATTTTTTTGACTGATAAGAAGAGGGGTACGTGCAAGCAAAGTCGCAACGGAACCCAAACAATGATTGGATTTAGTTAATTCTGTTCGCCTATGTATCAAACCGGCGACTAATTCTTTATTTCCGAAACACGTAGCGAGGAATAGCTTTGCTATTTCCCCTTGATTTGAAGGATTTTTAATCCACCTCAGCTAACTCTTACGCCCCCTTCCCCTCCCCCTTCGTTCCCTCTTGCCTTTCCCACCCTTCCCTCTTCGCCCTTCTATCCCTCCTATTGGTACCCATTTCTATTTCGTAGGGGTGGGGAAAGGCACTGTGAGGTAAAGCGAGCACATGAGACCAACGGTCAGCGGACTTCTTCATCCCGCGTCACTAGGTCACAACGCATGCGCCTCCCTTTATCTGTTGTCATGATAATGTTTGTACTCGTCATAACAGGGCATGATGTGTTTTTGTTAATTTCAGCCCGATATCCGTATTTCGACAGACGCGACGAGTACTCTGAAAAGTTTCTGTCGCTGGCAGAAAAAAGTAATGGCAAAAGACCAGAGTCACCCAGAACACCATGACACAGCCATCTTACTAACAAGGTAAGCTTTGTCTTTATTTTCTGTGAAGCGAGTGTGTTTAGTTAGCAAAAAGTGAACAAAGCGTGAATCACTATGCCCATAAGTAGTGTGATAAGACAGATGAAAATCAAGCTAAAACATGCAGTCGGCAGAAAGCGCGGGAAGCTCACAGGGTTTAAAGGAGCTCAGTCATGGTATTTTGAGCTATTAAGGAATTTAAGTAACCACGATGGCAACGTCGATTAAAAAATGACTTTACACTTTACCTACGAATCTCGCAATACTCTAAAGTCATTTACTTTGTTTGTCACCGACAAAACTTTCACGAAACTGAATCTGGTTCACAGCGATAAACTTGAAATAAAATTTAAAAAATTAGCCGTCGTGGTCCACGTTCTCCAGACAACGCAGAATTTGGTCATTTCACGTTGTTGTTGTGCAGAGGACGGTAAAGAAATGTACCAAGAATTATAACGCACGTGCATAGCCATTGTTCGGCTCATTAAATCTTTTGTTTAGCGACGTTCCCGTTGCCGTTGCTGTCGTGGTTTTCTTAAACTCCCTAATTTGGCCACCACGTACGAAGTTACCTTTAAATTGAGGGAAACCCGAAAATAACAGTTTACTCAGATAGAAAAACACTTAAAAGTTAATAATAAACCATAAAATAACAAGGACGGTTAAGGATGGAGAAGATTGACGCGGATTACAAACGACGAATTTGAAAAATTTAGGCTAAACTTTTCAAGATGCGCAAACCGTGTCGTAGCTCCATTAAATCATGATTGGTTTTCATCAGTAGAGCACGCGCCATGCTTCTGTCACTTTACTATGTTTAGTAATCTAAGTGAAGGTGTCTTATTCCCCGTTCTTAGTCGAAAGTGTAGCAGCTCTCATAAGCTTGTAATTCTATTTGTCGTCATAGTGTATAGCTGTTGTTGTTTTGGGGCTAGGTGCATTGTTTCTGTTGCTTGTTTTATTGTTCTCTCAAAGGGAATCGAACCATTCATGTGAGACCTTATGAGAGCTACTAAAGACCCTTATTAATCGTCTACCCTTTCATTTATTTGTCGTTCTCATTTCAGGACGAATATATGTCGATCAGTTGGAAAATGTGGCACATTAGGTAAATAATCCAGTCCATAGCTTCTCTGTCATACTTTTTAAGACTATCTTCGATTTATCCCCCACGCACAAGCTACGAAACGAGATGTCAATTCACTTATTTCGAGACGAAAAAAGTGCTTCAAAATCAGAGGAAACCGTACCCTAAACATACAGCCCAATAATGTAGAGAAACAAGCAGAGGTAATACCAAACCTGTTGGTTAGATAAAGGAGATTCAGACGGTTTTATGAAAGACTAAGTCTGAAAAAATGGGCCTAAGTTTTTCAACATGCTGACGTTCTTAATGAAGATGTGCTCTGAATAAAAAAATTCAAGCTTCTGGTTCGCGAAATCGTAAAGCCGCGAGAAGAAAAAGTCAACGTCCACCGGGTTGGCAGAGTTGAACAAAACACTAACAATAAAACGCGGGAAAACTACTGCTAAAGAGAGTACTGACGCGCATATGCTTCCACCAGTCATTTCCCCCTCAAGCCTGTTGTTCGTTTTCTTCTCTGAGCTTTTGTGTCTCTGCTTCTTGTCAGGTCTTGCCGAACTTGGAACTATGTGTCATCCATCAAGGAGCTGTGCTTTGGCCGAGGACAATGGACTGAGCACAGCTTATACGATAGCGCATGAACTGGGACATGTGTAAGTATTTGATAATTTTCTGAATGAGGAAGAAAAGGAACCCGAACCTGAAGAATTCTAGCAAGCAGACATGATATTACGGAAGACATTTGGCCTCATAAGAGCAACCAGAAACTGTGTGATGCCTTGTATGACCTGTAGAGTACACCAGCCCTTCCGCTTCAATTCCTCCTACTCAGCGTTCTCCTCCTCTCCATCTTCCACCCGCCCCTTCTCTTCTTCTTTCTTCTCCTCCTTCGACTCCTCCGACCCCTACCCCATTTCATCATCATCATCATCATCATCATCATCATTATCATTATCATTATCATCCACCTTCTCCTCCCAGCTGTCGTCTTGTCAATTCTCTCGCTGAAGTTTCTCATTTTTTGTATCATCGTAGTTTCAGTCTTCCTCATGATGGCGATAATAACAGGTGTACCCGGAGCCGCAGAGATCAACACCTCATGGCGCCATCACTCAGTTTTGACACCAAGCCGTGGTCATGGTCCAACTGCAGTCGCGAGAAAATCACGCAATTCTTAGAGTAAGTACATACACTACTGAGGGTGCGACATAGGTTTGGTGAGATGCGGAATGAGAGTGAAAATGGATGCGGGATGCGGGATGACATAAATTTTAGTGGCGGGATTTCGGGATGAAAATACTTCGGGACTGCGGGATGCGGGATGAAAAACAGAAAATCATACGTTGCGGTCGTTACGCGGAGGACGGCACCTTTAGCGAGGAGGGATTGGGTTAAACATTCGGAGTGGAGCGGGATGGCGGGATTGAATCCTCACTATTGGCAATACATGTATCTTAATAATTATGTCCGAAGGCCGTTCTGGGAGAACATGGATCCTACTTGTCTGAAAACTACAAATCGAGTGCAGTCATGTCCGTAATGAAAACACTGAGGATTGACCTTTGTATTGTGAAGTCCGAAACGAACTCTTTTTTGTGTCCATCGATCGTATTATAATTAAACGTTCGCTCATAAAATCGTTTTGTATTTTTGTCCCAGTCTAGGATATGGATCCTGCTTGTCAGACAAACCCGACGAGAAAACGAACGTTAAATACCATGACACTCTCCCGGGTGAAGTTTATGGCGCCAACAAACAATGTAAAATGATCTTTGGAGAGAGTTCGTCACTTTGTCCTTTTATGGTAAGTACAAAAGAACAGAAACTTTGTCTCCAACGTTCTTCTCGATTTTTGTGCTCTGAACCACAGTAAAGAAACCCTGTACGAGCTCGCTTAGTACTCAGCGTTATTTTCACAACCTCTTATTTTCGTTACATCACTGAAGCTTGTTGCTGACGATAGTTGCCGCCTTTATGTCGCCCATGGTTTAAATTACATGGGACAGACTTATACATACTAACAGATCGGTAAGATGTCTTAACATCGTTGAAGCTAAAATAAATATCTCTCATTAACCAAGCGCGAGTCCGTACTGGCCCCGGCCCGAGGCCTTGACAGTGCAGTCGGTATAAAAAAGCCCGGGACCGATATTCTCCCAATACGGTCCCGAGCAAGCTTGGTTAATAAGAGATTTATTACACGACTGAAACTACCAGGAAATCTTCAAGAGCGATGTTGCGGGATCATTCGGGACAGAGCCCGGTCCAATAATACTTAGAGAATATTCGACTGGGAATGGAGCAATCTGATTGGCTGATTTTAGTTATTGGCCCTCTGATCTAACTTAGTCGTGTGATAAGAGTCGGTTACGAACTGGCGAGCCCACGGCAGTTTCGTTTTTCAAGCGTTCTAAATGCGTTTGTTTTGTCTTCTTCTTATGTAAGGAACCTTGCAGACGCCTTTGGTGCGTGAAGATGATTGGACAAAGAAGAGGCTGCTCGACTAATCACATGCCATGGGCTGATGGAACACCTTGCGCGAAAAGACGGGTGAGTCAAGAATCTTCCTCAATCTTAAAGGAGCTTAGTCACGGTATTTTGAAATATTTTGGTAACGTAAAAAATTACCTTTAAATTGAAGGAAACCTGAAAATAATAGTTAACTAAAATAGAAAATCACTTAAGAGATAGTAATAAACCATCAAGAAACAAGGATGGTTAAGGATGGAGAAGATTGACACGGATAACTAAAGACAAACTTAAAAAGTTAAGGCTTAACTTTTCAAAATGCCCAAACCGTGATGTAGCTCTTTTAACAATCCTTCTTTAGTTTTAGTTAATAATTTAACACCTCTTTTGACTAATATCACTCTGACAAGCTATTTGTGTTTTGAGTTTTCTTTAATTTATACTTCGAAAATGAGTGTCTCTGTAAGTTTGACGCTCATCTTTGAATTCACACATGACTGGATTTATGAAAAGGGTGTTACTGAAAACTGAGTTCCTTTGCACCAAATGAGCGACACACTTTGATTTCACGACTCCTAAAGGCCTAAAAATTCACTCCAAGTGATGTATGAAAAACACTGTTTTCATAAATCCAGACAGATATGTCATTATTTTTAAGTAGAGTTACTTTCAATATTCCGAATTCGCTGGTCCATTCCAAGCTTTTTTTCCAAATTGTGACCAATGCTTGGATCGTGTAGGAAATGTCTAAACTACAATTAACGCGTGCATATGTTGACAATTATTTAATCTAGTCTGTCAGAAAGCAAGGTCACTTAATTTAGTTGGATTGTAAAACATGTCTTTATCGTGGTTTATCTCAATTATTGCACGCGCGTGCGGGTTATACAAGGGACAATGCCGTCAACGTAGAAATTTACACTTCCTGCTATTAAACATGTGCACGCCCCGTCTTCACGTACGTTAAAACGTGCACACGCTCATGTTCATGAATGGTTCTGGCTGGATAAGCCATTCTTAGCAGATTAACTGCCTTATCTTTCCAAGAACATCTTCGTGAAGTTCTTGTCAAGGATTAACCTAAGAAAGAATGGCGCCAAGAAATCACCTTTTGTTGCATAATTGTAGGCCAAGGCCTCATTCACCTCTGCTTTTTTTTTTTCTTTTCGCTACTTAACATCTTTTGGACCTTTTTTAGACCTGTAAGAGGTCGGTAATCTGTTGGCTACAAAGCCAACGCGAATTTTAAATAGTTACTCGTCTGAAGAGCTTTCTGAAGCACGTGCTAGAGGTCGTGCAACTATTGTTTTCACAACGGCAAATTACTTAAACGCAATGAGATATGTTTTGTGTGTGTTCAAATGAACGTTCCGTCCCTCGTGTGTCATCACCTTTGTAATGAAACCAATATATTCCGTGTGTAGTTCCGATTTTTCAAGGGTACATTATTTTATTCATTTTATGATGTACTTCTCATCAAGGAGTTGATCGATCATTTCTGAGTTCAGTTCCTTCGGAAATTAGGCGAGCACTTTGTACACGGCTTTAATTGCTGTAATTGCTTTCCTCTCACATTAGAAGATCTTACATGTCACCTCTTAATTAATAGACACCAGAATACGTCATTTCGGTCTTACGATCACGCGAACATAAGCTCATGTTTTGCAAGTGTAAACACTGATACAACTTCCTTTATACAAGCATCGAGCTGTTCTGTTAAGCAACGAGCGCATTGGCAGATTTTGCAGTCTGAGGTTCTCTCCTTGGAGTACTTTTGTGTCAATAGCTCTCGAATCGTCGTTACAATTGGGTCACGGAGGTCGATAATGCGACGCAAATAAGGGTTAATTTTTGCTGTGTTTACAATTCCAATCACTCAATCCCAATTTGTTTACATTCTCGAAATCCCTGGAGAAGTGTGGTCGCCAGATATCTGTCAACTTGCGTTTGTTTTTCCACCTTGACTAACAGGATCAGCGGGTATAACATGACGTGACACAAAATCCATGTGACGTAAAGAATTGAAACAATTTTTCGAGTTCTTAACTTTGGGTCCTTATTTGGAACGAAGGCGAAAGTTGTTTACAGTTACTTGTGATGTGCGAATACTGCTATCCAGACGAACATTTTATGAGTAAATACCACGACTATAAAATCAAGAAGTGCTGATTTTTTTCAAAGAAGAACTTCCTCAGTGCATAGAAAACAGTGACAAAAATTCCACTCGTAAGCTTGGATTAAAACTCGTTAAAGATAAGGATGAGGTCTCAGCTTTGCTTAAATCGTTCACCGAGGGAACATGTTTGATTATGAAATAACACCGTTGCACTCAATCGCGCACATTCCAATGCCATGCTGCAACGAGATTGCAGAACAGTTGCAAGATAATGGCACGTTTCGTGAAGATTTTTCTACGTTTACTGCAATTCTCGTCTCTTTTTAAATGCGCAACAAGTTTCGCGTCTTACTTCCATTCTTGCAATATTAAAAACCTTGAATAGGTGTTGCGTGACGAGTAGAGGGCGTGACTCGTGAGAGTTACTCAGTACTCTAGTAATAGAGATTGAAAGAAATTTGACATTTGTGTTTATTTTCAAATCATAGTGGTGCATCAGGGGCCAATGTGTAAAGAAACGAAGACTGAAGCCTGTTGACGGCAACTGGGGGCCCTGGGGCCCGTACAATGCATGCACCAGGAAATGCGGTGGAGGTATTACATTCTCATACAGGAAATGCAACAATCCAATGTAAGTACCTTCATCACGCACTTCTTGTCACGCAATCCGATGTTCGTTCGGCAGGTCACCGAATATTTTCACTGCAAAAAAAGGAAGACTGCGGGTTCACCTGAGTAAAACTCAAATAAGTAAAACAAAATGGTATTTTGCTTTTAGTGGCGAAAGTACCTCCGATAATATTTTACACCACGTCAATGTAAAATGAAATTCATGCTTTCGCGAAGTCAAGTTAAAGGAGCTTCGTCACGGGTTGTGCATCTTGACAAGTTAAGCCTAGAGTTGTTAAGTTCATCGTTTGTAATCCGTGTTAATCTTCTCCATCCTCAACCATTCTTGGTCCTTTATTGTTTATTGTTATCTCTTTGGTTTTTTTTTTTTTTATCTTAGTAAACTATTATTTTCAGTTTTCCGTCAATTTAAAGGTAATTTTGTGCGTGCCTAAAACAGCTCAAAATACCGTGACTGAGCTTCTTTAAATAGCCCCTCAGTAATTCCTGTATCACAAATGGTGGAAGACAATTTTTACTTGATTATTGGCCTTTGTTATCCTATTTACGCAGACCAGAAAATGGAGGAAAATATTGTGTCGGTGAACGAAAACGATTCAAGTCCTGTAACAGTCAGGTAACAATAACCACTTAACGAGTAGCTTGCCACGTTGTGTTACCTTAACACTTCCATTCTTGAAACTTTTGTCACGCAATATTATAACTTCTAGTCATTGTGTTATAATTAATTTACCAGGAATGCCCCAAGGGTTCAGCAGATTTCCGGGCTTTACAGTGTGTTAATACGCATCCTCGAACCATAAGCTCTGGTTCTAAGAGCTACAGAGCGACCCAATGGTTGCCGAAATATGCTGGAGGTACGAAAGTCATTTAACAGTAATAAAATGTCTCTTTGATGCATTGTACAAAAGTATACTTGTAAATTTCGTTGTATCAAAGGAACCATAATGCAAGGCTTGTAGCCTACGAAAGGCACATCTTTAATCTAATCAGCGGATGCTTGCTTTGTCTAGTCTGCAAAGCCTCAGTTTTCATCAGAACTCCAAGGCGACCTTTTGGGATTTTGGGCTTTTTCAAGGCAGTTAAAGAATCAAGGAGGACTTATAGTTCAGACTCTACCGTTGATCATGACCTTGGTGTTGGTTTTTGAGCATTTTATGGCTATTTATACCAGCGATTTGCTAACCGCCAGTTTGTGTTATTGTTGATGTACAGTTAGAAAAGAAAACCAGTGTAAACTCTACTGTCGCATGGCCGGGACTGCCATCTATTTCAAGTTAAGGGACAAGGTTATTGACGGGACTCCGTGTAACCAGGAGACTACAGACATCTGTGTGGACGGCAAATGTTTGGTAAGAGTCCAGTTTAACGGAGATGAAACACTCTGACACTCCTACCTGGCTTATCATCGGCGTAAAATCGAGAACGTTAAATCTGCTCACTAGAGGATCCAAGTGTACTTTGGTAGATTTGGTAAAACTATGCTACGAAGAATTTTAACACACCTTTTGAAGAAGTTTGCAGAATGTAACTTTTTTCAACTATATTTACTTTCTTTTTTAGAGGGGGGAGCGACAATTAGTCGTTGGGCGCAATAGAAATGCAATTATTATTTTATATTATATCAAAATATGCGTGAACACCCGGTTGTTTTTGTTTTTAGCCCGCTGGTTGTGACAGAGTCCTCAACTCAAAGAAGAAGGTTGATAAGTGTGGAGTATGCGACGGAGACAATTCATCCTGTAGGAGATTTACCGGAACATTCAACGAGACAAGGTTTGGTAAGGTTTGCAAGCATGTTATCCGAATACCTAGCTTTGCGTTACGCTTTACGTTTAGAGTCTTTGGACCACGACCAGTTCGATCCTATCTCCCTTAGTTAGTCGAGTGGGAAGCGAAACTTAAAGATCCGTGTTATACCAAGATTAAGAGGGGAAAAAACTAGCTACGCAAATACTGATGGCTGGGGCTTATCTTGTCTCCAGTTATCTGCACCTTTTACTAATTTTGTTTTCGATTTTCACTCCGCAAGCTAATGTAGAAAAGAACTGCCTAATACGCTCCTGTTGTTTCAAACGGGTCATTTTAAAAGTTTCTTGCTGTTGTAAAACAAATTGCGCGTGTTACTGATTCACTTAAAATATTCTACGCGAACTAACCCCCTTTAAGACCACTTTGTAGATCACAGAATCACGAAGAAGAAGAATCGAGTGTCTTGCCCAATAAAGTAAACTTATGACAGTGTCCTCGCTAGAAACTCCTTGATCAAATTGAATGTCGAGTGTGGAGGCGCAAACCGCAGTCAGATTTGTTTGGTGTTTTGGTGCGATGAAACAGATGACTAATTGTTTTATTCTATGTTAACATTCACAGGGTACAACTATATATTCACAATTCCTGTCAACTCGACCGACATACTTATTACCCAGTATGGTTGGAAAAATCGCGAAGACTCCAATTACTTAGGTTAGCATTTTTATCTGCACTTCAGTTGTTTATTTGTATAGTTTGCAAGGAGTTTGTTGACTTAAACCTACCTCATGTAAACGCTAAGACATTTGAAAAGCCAGGTGTATAAATGGCAACCGGAGAATTTAATGCTGGGGGTAACGCTGCGATGGACTAGCATCCCATCCAGGGTGGAGTGGAGATACCTCTAATTGCTTCATGCTACTGAAACCGGAAAAAAAGCGTCGGCGTAATGGGCCGCTTGGCTCCAACTCAGAATTTAATTAAAATACAAAATTAAAATATTATTTATCTGGTATTGACATAGCTAAGATATCTTTCTTTTGTTTTACAATCAGCGCTTCAAAGTGACAGTGGCACTTTTCTCCTGAATGGTGGAATGATCATCGGGATTGGAGTCAGAGAATTCAGGGTGGACGGCGCTAAAGTCTGGTACTCAGGCTCGGACAAAGCTACTGAGCAAATCAAAATTGACGGGAAAATAAAGAAACCAATCAAAGTGCACGTGAGTAACCAATGCTACTTTTCTTGTTACCATAGTAACTCCGTAAAATGATAGTCATCCGATTTCCTGATACCCTCTTCCAAATTGAATTTAGGAGAGATTAGGCACCATCTTACAGCGCTAACTATTCTGTAACGCGCTGAGTAATTAATGACAAGATAATGCACAATTAATGTGTGCTGCAGTATTTCTTCAAAAGTAAAATGAAGACGCCGTTGACTTCAGTTCTAGAGAATTTTAAAGCCAGCTACTGTCGGATTTTCTAATTAGATTTCAGTCAATGTTAAGCTTTGGAGTTGTGACAAAGCGTTTCAAAGTAGCATTGATGATCAGGTTTTGCCTAATTCTGATTTGGCGCGATTTTGCTCGTGTCCTGCCTGGAGACAAGAAATCCATGCGCTTGTTAGCTTCTGTTTATGATCGTGTTGGCAACACTGAATGGCTCAATAACGGGCCGTTTGAACAGAAATGAAGAAGACAGTATCTGTTTTTCAAGATGTCGGCATTTTCATCAATGTATATTCTACCGCAGGTCCTTGAAGTGGGAGAGGTTCGTCCCCCTAATGTTTACTACGCCCTTAACCAAATGGTAGCAGAACCTACAAAGTTTGTCTATAAATGGGACCAGCTTGGACCATGGACTCAGTGCAGCAAGTTATGTCAAGGTACGACACAAATTTGCACGTAACAAAATAAACCCAAATGGGGCATTTACACCAGGTTTCAAAATTTTCAGCTTTACACTAAATGAAACGTCTTGCAACGTTTTTAGTCAGCGGAGTTCAGTAAAACGTCACACCAATTTTCAGCGTTGCGCAGTCTAACATCGCTTGAATACCTTAGCTCGAAAAAATATATAAAGCCTCTCTGAATCGGCCGTGACAGAATTGTACGACACATTGCAGCTAAAAATGATGTTACCCCTTTTTCTGTAAAGCTTTCAATTACTCCTGTTGTCTTACTTCAGGGCAAAGAAAACGGCGACCAAGATGTGTCCGCGCTATTGACGGACAGCTCGTATCGAATTCACGCTGTGATCAGAGGACTCGGCCGAGTAGTGTGACGGAAGACTGTAACATTAGCTGCCGCCTCAGGTTGGTAACGAAATCTATATGGTGGAGTTGTAACGTACATTAACACTTAATTGTATTGATTTCTTTTCATCATTTAAATGAAATATTTGACGCATTTAGTACCATTCATTGGCACATACCTTGCATTCTTGTCATGTCAGATGGCACAAGGAAGACCCGGGAAAATGTTCCGCACGTTGTGGGCCTGGGTACCAGAGTCGACCTGTACGGTGCATGCGCGTTAACAGCGACCGGTGGGACATTGTTCAAGATAAACATTGCCCAGGAGCCAAGCCTGCTGTGGTTGTTCCATGCAAGGGGACCTGTGAGGGAACCAGATGGGTGTACACTAAGTGGACACAGGTATTTTGACACACGTACCCGTGATATACCTACTTCAGTTTTACCAATTGATAAAGATCATTAGCTAATATATAACCGAAGAAATGGTTGTTTTCTTTATAATTTACAGTGTTCGAAAAGTTGTGATAAAGGAGAGCAGTCTCGGCAAGCCACCTGTGTGGATACCTTTGGAGAAAGCTTGATCGATCGAGATTGCCGACCAAAAGACAAGCAAACGCTAAGACGACAATGTAACAGTTTCAAGTGCCCGTGGTGGACAGAAGGAGACTGGAGCTCGGTAAGTCGAACATTCTCAAATATTCATTGTGTCTTAACTCTGTCTGTCTGTCTGTCTGTCTGTCCATCCGTCTATTTGTCTCTCTGTCTGTCTGTCTGTCTGTCTCTCTGTCTGTCGATCTCTCTATCTTTCTGCCTCTCTGTCTGTCAATCTATCTGTCCGTCTATCCGTCTATTTGTCTGTCTCAATGTAAGGCCGAAAAGGCTCTTAAAAGTGTCAAATAGTAGCTGCTTTACTAAACGTATATGAAATGAGCGAGCCACTCCATATTTGTCTGTCTGTCTGTCTCACTGTGTGTCTCTCTGTCTCTCTGTCTGTCTGTCTGTCTGCATGAAACAGTCAGTGTCTGTCTGAGAATTCTATGTCATACAATGCCCTTATAGTTTGATTCTAAAATATTCAGTATTTGAAAAAACGTAACACGGTGCTGGCGTCAGGGTCACTACAATGCTCCCTTGGGTAAGGCCTTTGTGTACGGCACACAAGCTGTCAGAGCGGCTACTGCTCTATGCATAATTAGTAGAATTCTACTAGTATAATACTGCAAATGCCGCAATCCGATTGGCTGAGCTACTCGTATACTATCAGCCATTAGAATGCAGTAGCTGTCGGCCGTCAACGGAATGCGACGTTTTTATCGTTTTTCCGAAGTTTTGGAAGAAAGTTGAAATGTAAATGGACAATTAAATTCCTGAGAAGACTAAAAGAAGTACATAAACGGATTCTTGACTTTAAAAACTTGAAATTATTGAAAAACCGGTGCGCGCGCGTAAACAACAACTGCAAATTTACTAAGGACAATTCAATACGTGCGATTTTGTCAAAGTGTGAAGTTCAATAATGCGTCGACAAATACTTGGAAACCATTATTTGCGTTAATTTAAGTTAGAATTCTACTGAAACAATTAGATTATTCGCTCTCGATTTCTATGAGGCGATAGTTGATTCGGCCTTCGGCCTCATCAACTATCACCTCATAGAAATCTCGAGCTCATAATCTAATTGTTAATTAGTATTCCTTCCATATAAGAATTGTAATGCATTACTTATCTGCGTAAAAGGTTGCTAGTATACACAGCGGAAATAATTAATACGGATGAGCGAGACATTCATTGTGTTCCTCTCCCAGTGCAGTGTGACGTGTGGCTCGGGACAGCAGACCCGTCAAGTGAAATGTACATCAGAGCAGGGAGTAGCTGTTGCACATAAAAAGTGTGACGCGAACAAAAAGCCACTCACAACAAAGTCATGTGACCTGAAGATTCCCTGTCCTTATTGGTTCGCAGGAAAATGGACAGACGTAAGTAAAGTGTCCTATATATTGTGCCTAAGATTTTAAACGAACTAGCCTGTAATGCATGTGTATTCTGGCGAGCGAGTGCATTTTGATTAAGCGAGCGCCATGTTGGATTCAAAATCCGAAGAGGGTGGGGGGAGACGAAAAGGCGTCTTAGGGAGAGGGAGCGATGCCGAAAGAAGAGTAACGAGGGAGGGGAAGGGGAAGGAAAAATACGTCTGCCTGTAATCATTTAATTTGAGTTCATTGGGAAAACTGCACCGATAAAGCAGTTTTTCAACTGTTTTTGGTTCACCTGCTAATATCTCTTCGGCTGGATCAATCTATTGATGCAGGCTGTGACATTTACCTAATGCGCGAAGTTACGTGACATCTAGAAGTACGTCACGCAAGTACGTACGGACCATGTAAAATCTGAGTTACTCTGTCTTTCGTCCCAGTGCTCCAAGACGTGCAGCACGGGATTCAAGACTAGGCAAGTTCTATGTCTGTCCGGGAGAGGACTGGTCGCCAGCGCCGTAGACGATGAGTTATGTTCCGCTGACACCAGACCAGTTTCCCGTAGAGAGTGCAAACTTCAAGTTTGCCCGGCGACGCTGTTCGAATTTTACGAGGAAAAGCCAAAGGAGTTTTATTGGAGAATCACAGTCTGGTCCCAAGTAAGATTCTATGCATTTGTCATTTAGTTTTTAGAACTGTTGCTGTGTCACTGACGCAGACAACAAGGCGCTCTGGTTATTTACTGCATGATCATTTTTGCGTCTTGCAGTGTTCTGTGACATGTGGAGAGAAGCCTGGAACACGGTACCGTAACGTCGAGTGCGTGAAGGTAAAGCCTGGGAAACAGGAAGTTACAGAAGAACAGGAAGTTGTTCGTGAACAATATTGCGAAAGCACTCCAAAACCTGCCGATACAGAGTTGTGCAAGGTCCTACCGTGCACGAGCTGGAAGCATGGGTCCTGGGGAAGAGTAAGTATTTAAGCCTCGGTTGATAAAAGTTTTTATACCTTGCCATAGAAAATGCAGCCAATCAGAATACAGAAGCGCCGTCGTATATTTGACGGTGTTGCACCTATCCTTCCCATCATGCGCCGCGCGTATGTCGCATTGATTGTGTTTGCCACTGTATTTTCTATGGCATGGTATAAAAAATTATGCAATGCTCTCTCGTGGTATACCATGGAATATCCCACTTTAGTATATACCACACAAGTGAATAGTGCTTTTCGCTCGCTCTGATTGGTTAACTCGGAGGTGATTACCAAGTACTATTCACCTCCGAGCAGCCAGCGCGAGAGATTTTAAAATTTTCGGCCGCTTGTCAAACATAAAATAACGTTTTGGTCCGCTAATTATTCAGCTTGTGTGGTATATACTAAAACAATTATTCACCTCAGTGTCGGTGAAAGTGATAGATATTTACCTCCACTTCGATGAATAATTGTTAATTATTTCCTTGGCACACTCACTCATCTAAAGGCTCGTGGGTATACCGGAGGAAATACAAGTGACTCGTGGGATATTGCACGGCATACCACTCGATAGTGTTGCAAAACGAGTATGTATTTTGACCAGTCATTTACAACTTTTTATTTTATTGTGCCTTCCGTTACAGTGCTCTCAACGCTGTGGAGTAGGTTTTCAGCTCCGTGTGGTTAAGTGTGCCTACTCTAACTGGAAAATCACAAAAGACGAGAACTGTGACCCGAACAGCCGACCAAACAACAGAAGGTATTGTCAAATTAAACCTTGTAAGACAACGACTACAGCAAGCAACGGCAACCAACTTCCGAGCACGACACGAGTACGACCGACCACGACACCAGCTCCGACAACTCCCCGAGAAATACCGAGCTGGAAGGAAGGCAGTTGGAGTGAGGTAAAAAAGATTGTTTTTACCTCCTAATGGAACCAAATGTTGTAATGGTTAGGTGTATATACTATCGAAACGTAGTTGCCAAACTATTTATCGTCTTTCCTACTCATCTTCTTGCAAGGACGGATCCAGAATTTTTCAAGGGGGGGCTGGTACCTTGGGGTTGCAGAATCAATGGGGCGTGTTCCCAAAATGTTGCAATTTGAGAGTTGAAACTTAACTGAAAACCGTTTCACTAGAAATACTACCAATGTCACAAAGTAGAACTTACAATGAGGTACCTGTCTAGAGAGTTTGCCTTAATTTCTGTCATGATATTGATGTTTTGGTTCTCCAAAAGGGTGATGGCTAGCCACCCAGTCCACATCCCTCCCCCCTCCCCCTCCCCCCTTGAATATGCCCCTGACTTACAACTAAGATATCAATCCACTCAATGCAAAGTACACTTCGGGAGCAAAACTCCCTTTCTGTGACTAATTTATTTTAGTTTATTCCTTTAAGTGCTCTGTTACATGTGGCCTGGGTGAGAGGTATCGACAAGTACATTGCAGATTAAGTAACGGACAGAACAGTAGTGACTGCGATGTAAACAAGAGACCGTTGACCGTTATGGCGTGCATTTTAAGAGATTGTCCTGTGTGGCATGAGGATTTCTGGAGTGAAGTAAGTTTCACGGACTGAGTTTTCGTCTGTCATCATTAAGGCACATGATATCTTTACAGTAAGCTACCACTGGAGTCATTTAGAGTGTTGTCAAATGACGTCAAGGCAGCCATATTGGTGTCCGAAAACATCGAAACGGCGACCATGTTGGTGTGGCAAAACAATGCTGGTAGTTAAATTCTTTTCTTATGTAAACCCTTTCTTTTGTTCCAATAAATTTGCATGGCTACTGGTCACGTGAGTGAAAACACTCTATTACCCGAAGCTGAAAATGTCCAAAAAATCAATGATTAATAGCCTCAGAAACGAAACGAGGCTCAGAGGAAATCACAGACAAATTGTATAGCAAGGTACCATGTGAAGTTATTGCTGATTAGCTGTATTCTCTTGGTTCTAGTGCTCAGTCTCTTGCGGAGAAGGTCAAAGGCGGAGAAGTGTCGACTGCCGATTCGCAAATGGCCAGTCGAGTCCCGGATGTGACGAGAAACTCAAACCTGCAACTAGAGAAGCTTGTAACATCAGACCTTGTCCGTATTGGATGAAAGGAGACTGGGGCAAAGTATGTCGTCAATTTTAAACTCTTTCCTATGCAGGTTTAAATCGTTTAGAACCAAACACTAATGATATATGACGGACTGTTTTTTACAGTGTTCAGTGACTTGTGGCTCAGGAATTAAGATTCGTTCAGTGGAGTGCAGCGATAAAGATATAAGCTGTGACGCAGGAACGAAACCACCAACTTCAGAACGATGTGAACTTAAAGAGTGTCCACGATGGATAACGAGCCCTTGGGAGGAGGTAAATGAGTTTACATGAAGAATAGACCAATTTCGGTATATTAAAATTCAGCCTAAAACAATAGACCTCAGTACGAGGCTCTGGGGAATAAACCCCACAAACTCTGTAGTTATTCCCCAGAGCCTCGCACTGAGGTCTATTGTTTTAGGCTGAGTTTTGATATATCGAAATTGGTCTATTTGGTGACTCAGACAATGCCGAATGGCTCCGACCGATTCCGAAAGTTGTCAAAGATTTTCCCGATGGTAACTCGACGTCTGCGAGCATTTATAAACATTTTCGAAGGTTTTTCGAAGTCCCCTGATGAGTGCCAAAGATATTACGCAAAATGTCCCATAATCTAAATGAAAGCAATTGAAACCCGCCTTGTAGGAAACAAATAAACCACAAAACGTTTAGTTTTTAACTTTATTTAAATAGAAGTAAGCCTTAAAGTAATAGTTTTCTGTGGTTGAAACAAGAAACAAAAACTATAAACAAATCAGGAGCAAATAGGCTACGATTGAGACGGAATAAGAACAACAAACTTGACATCTCATCGCCAATTAACATTTTGAACTTCATACACGCTTTTACACTATGAATTTTCATTTGCTGTCTGTAGTGCTCAGTTTCCTGTGGCGACGGTCAAAGACAGCGGACCGTTGATTGCAAATCTACAGACGGGAAGTCAAGTCCCGGATGTGACGAGGGAAATAAACCTGCAAGTAAAGAAGACTGTAACATCAGACCGTGTCCTTATTGGATAAAGGGAGACTGGGGCAAAGTAAGAAGTACTCCAAAAAAAGTCAAATTTTAATTGTTTGTCTCGCATTTTAGTTCCTCTTTCTCTGGCCAAATGGCGAAATTACAGTCCCATGAACTATGTCCATTCCATTTCATGAAATTAAGTTCCCGCGAAAATAAGTAACAATAAGGTACTTATAGTATTTTAATGATGGTTGTTTATAGTGCTCCGTGACTTGTGGTTCAGGAATTAAAATTCGCTCAGTGGAATGCAGTGATAAGGACATAAGCTGTGACGCGTGGGCAAAACCTCCGACTACACGACGATGTGATCTTGAAGCATGTCCAGAGTGGATAGCAAACCCATGGGAAGAGGTTAGCAATAGCTTATATTCGATAGCCTGGTTGGATACATTTTAGAGAGAATTAAGTTAAGAGACTTCGTTTAAACAAAAACCATATAAACAAATTGGCTCCGATTGAGACGGAATAAGTCTTTTATTTACTTAGGGCTGGTACAGGAAATTACTCCTTAGCTCAAACATCAAGTGCCAAGATCATTGACCGGCATCTGAAGTTTATCTTATACCCTCCTCTTTGCAAAACTAATCTTATTGGTTAGTTACACCATGCTATAGTAAACACCCAAGATGGCTGGCTAAAACAGTTTTTATAGCTTCGCGCGTCTACATTTGACCGGCAAATGCAGTGGTAGCTTCCACAAATACTAAAATGCCTTCATTCAATGGTTTCAAGACACCCATGCACAGTTTGTGTGTGTTAATAATTTTTTTGTCATTCTCTGACCATATACCACACGCGTTATACATCGGGCATGTTACCTGTCTTTAGCAAGAATTTACCTCATGCTTAATCTTTTTTGTTTGTGCTACAATCAAACATTTAAATGCTTTTTATTCATAGTGCCCGGTCTCTTGTGGCAAAGGCCAAAGACAGCGGAGTGTTAGTTGTAAGTCTGAAAATGGACAGGCAAGTTTCGGATGTGATGAAAAAATCAAACCACCTGTTAAAGAGGACTGTAACATCAGACCATGTCCGTATTGGATGACAGGAGACTGGGGCAAAGTAAGTAGTCGATTCTAACGCCTTTCTGTCAGTAAGTCACAAAAATTAGGGGAATTATAAACAAAAGTCCAACAGTATCTTAACAGTAACAGTGAACAAAGTTAAGCGAAAATGCCTTGACAAGTTGGACTAGGTTTACTCGTACCTTATGTAGTCAGACTCAGTATCAATTTTGACTATCCGCTTTATAGACGTGTCGTTTCGTTGAGGGAGAGGGATATGGGCCCAACGGACTCGCAAGTGCTAAAAAAAAATCCATTTCAAGGCTACGGGCTTAGTCCCGCGCGGCCAAAATTAACCATCACGCACTCAACTTGCATGGACGTAGCTCAGCTTGCGTTGACTTGGTGTGGGTGGCCAAACGGTGAAAGACGTCGACTTGCGTTCAAAATTTGTCTTCACCAAAGTGAGCGCAAGTCATCTCAAGCAGACCTAAGTTTTCAACTTGCGAGTCCGTTTGACAAGGGCGTTTGTTACACGCTTTTGAGAGGTCACCGTTTACTGAGATGTATGTGAGAAGGTGTTTGGCTTTAAGTAAGTGTTAAAACCAGAAAAGATAGTTTTACAATGTTCCACACTTATGTGGCCGCTTGTGTTATCTGGTATTGTCTTTCAAGGACGCTTTTGTGTAGCTGATTGTCTTTTCTTTTCTTTTCTTTCACAGTGTTCAGTAACTTGTGGCTCAGGAATTAAAATTCGTTCACTGGAATGCAGCGATAAAGATATAAGCTGTGACGCAAGGACGAAACCGCCGACTACGGAACGATGTGAACTTAAAGAGTGTCCTGAGTGGAAAACAAGCCTGTGGGGAGAGGTAAGTCCGTTTACATGAGGTATTTTACGACAATGCCGAACACAACAGAATCGAATGGCTCCGACCGATTCCGAACATTTCCCTGACGGTAACGTCTGCGAGCATATAAGAGTGGCCCTTCATGGCGTATTTCCTAGTTTATGTGACAACCCATTCAAGTTAAACTATGTTTGCAATGAAGTTCTTTATTTGTAATTAGTTTGCTTGTGAAGTAATCAAATTTTGAATTGTGCGTCCTTCTCTTTAGTGCTCAGTCTCCTGCGGCGCAGGCACAAGGCAGCGGGCTGTTGATTGCAGATTCACTGATGGCCGGTCAGGTCCCGGATGTGACGAGAAAGTCAGGCCAACTGCTAAAGAGGCCTGTAACATCCGACCGTGTCCTTATTGGATAACGGGAGACTGGAGCAAAGTGAGTGGTCAAGTTTAAACCATTTTCTGCATGTAACTGCAAACTATGAGCGCTAATGATAACTTCTTTCCGTTTTTTTCCATATGTAGTGCTCTGTTACTTGCGGCTCAGGAGTTAAGAATCGATTAGTGGAATGTAGTGATGAAGATTTCAGCTGTGACGCCAGAACAAAGCCGCTGGCCACACAACGCTGTGAACTTGAAACGTGTCCGCAGTGGACAACAGGTGCTTGGGGGAAGGTAAAACGATTTTTGATAAGATAGCTAAGTTCTATTTGCTTTGCTGGTCGTTTAACATCTGGATAATATCTGTTTACTCCAAAACAAATGTTTGTTCGAAGATGCGGTTCTTAGTTGTTTGGCAAGTAAACATTAGCATATGTCACATCCGCACTCACGTGCAGATCACGTGTTGAGAACAAGTTCCTGTGTTGTCTCCGCATGTCACGTCAGTTCTCGTGACACTGAAATGGTTTTAATGCGTGGATAATTTATGCAAGGAGCACACTTATCAACGGCATCACACGGACGCTCTCTCCGATTTTTTTCTTTCAGAGAGGGCGGCTGTAACACGGGATCGTAAACATGAGTGATCGAAGTTTTCCTTTTCACTGGCTATTTAACGATTTCTTCTTATTCTTAAACGTTGCAAAGAATTTCAATTACTTAAACCAATTAGTTGGCCAAACGTATTTCTCTGCATTAGCAAAGACATTTTCATGAGTTTTCGTTTGCTTACAGTGTTCAAAGACTTGTGGTGATGGTTTCAAAAGACGTACAGTACAATGTGAAGGCGGCAGCGCCCGATGTGATAGCAGCAGCAGACCACAAAGCATTGCGAGATGTAACCTTGGGCTGTGTCCAGAATGGAAACCAGGGCCTTGGAGTCAGGTAAGCATCAAATTCGAGAGTAAATTTTGGCCGCGCGAGTGCGCATTTTGTAGATTTGGTATTCTAAGACGGCGGCATCGAAAACTTGGTTTATCGAGCGTACCGTTCCAAAAAACGCGGCCTGCACTGTAGGTTAAGAGAAACACTTGTTTTTGCGGTTGTATTAGGTAGATTATCAAACGGACAAACGGAGACCTAACCGACAGGTTTCTCAACTCAGTCACCTTACACTCCCAAGAAATCATTGCCATAATTCTCTGCATATCTTCTGTTACAGTGTTCAGTGACGTGTGGTAGCGGCCTTAAGAAACGCACCGTGGAATGTGTCGGACTCAATTCCAGGTGTAACCCAAACATCAAACCACGGTCAACCTTGACATGTAACAAAAGACCTTGTCCGAAGTGGAGAACAGGGGAGTGGAGTAGGGTATGAAGATTTATTTCATGGTTAATAAGTGCGTTATAATATAATAGGCTCACAACTTATTACCTGTCATTGTCCCAGCCGTTCTGGAGGCATAGCATTTAAAGCTAAGAACATACCACTACTCCAAACTTGCCAAGTCGAAAATTTGGCTCCAGATATCGTACATTTTGTGGGGGAAGGATCTTTCCACCACGGTCCTTCCACTGTACCAGTCTTCAACCTATTTTTTTATACATATGTTATATTTACGAACTGCACAAAACAGCATCCTGACATCAACCTCGTTCCATGGTGACACAAACCTTTTTCAGTTAATAAGTATTTACTTGTAACTCTTTGTCACATATTTCAATTCCCGATTTGTTTCTGATTTTCAGTGTTCAAAGTCGTGTGGAAATGGAAAGAAAACGCGTTCCGTGGATTGTGTTGGAGGCTTAAACGCACAATGTGATTCAAATAACAGGCCGGGTACAGTCGCCGATTGTAACTACGGACCCTGTCCGGAGTGGAAAGTTGGAGAATGGCAGGGGGTAACTCCCAGTACAGTTATATATTGTTTTTGATATTGTTGCTGTTTTTGTTGGTGTTATTGTCACGTTACTAAAGTTACTGTTGCTGTCGCTGTTGTTGTTATTGTTGTTGTTGTTTTGTTGCATATATTGTTGTTTTTATTGTTATTATTCTATTTTTTATATTGTTGGTGTGGTTGTCGTTGTTGTTGTTGCTATGAGGTCGCCTCCAAGAATTCCATAATGGGAGTAAATTAAGACTTCGTGAAAGTTTTCTAAAACGCTTCAATTTCTGGCGTGCTTCCTATAGTAACTTAAAGTAGTTTTGTGTTACTCTTAAACCCAGTGTTTCAACACAGCTATGCATATTTTTCAGTGTTCCGTAACTTGTGGGAAGGGATGGAGAAAGCGCAGTGTGCGATGCGTTGGAGGAAAGTTCCGATGTGACTACAGAAACCAACCAGACGTGTACACTATGTGTGACATGGGCTCGTGCCCGGTGTGGAGGGCGGGACAATGGAGTGAGGTAAAGAGAGTCAGCAATTCATTTTGTAGGTTAAAGGGGTAGTCTCACCAAGATTTAGTGCTTCTTGAAAATCCAATGAAGGTGTTGGTTTTGATTGGATACCCACTAGTAGTTGCTAAAATGTACCGCACTAGTCACGAAAGTTGTTTACAGTTGTTGTGGCTACGGACGAGTAGGAAAGAAGTGGTCTAAAACTTGAAAACGTCGGGCCGACGTTTTCAAGTTTGACAATGTTACTTGGAGGAAAATCACTAAAAATCATTGACCTTTTAGAGATTTAATTTTATGCTTTTTTGTCTTTTAAAGGTTACTTTGTTGATCAGTGAGTGCACCTTTATAATTCTAGCATAGTTTGCACAAAAAACTTAGGAGACCTCTCGTGATACTGCCCCTTTAAGTCTGCATACGAGCCAAGTGACTGATCAAGCCGGCGCTTATCTCCAGTTACAGTGGCATGAAGCAACGAGGAGTATTTCTACTCCCCCCTAGGGTGGGATGCTTGTTCATGACAAATTTATTTTGTGGTGTGATAAAATTGTTTAGAACAACCAAGGAATTTATATTGTATACCAGCTCAATTGAAATGACAATGTAACTCTTTTCCTCAGTGCTCAGTGTCTTGTGGCAATGGGAAAATAGAGCGACGAGTCGAATGTAGTGAAGGAAGTGGCAAGTGTGACAGCAGAACAAAGCCACAAGCCTCAAGAAGCTGTAATCCTGGTCGCTGTCCCGAGTGGATTGTTGGAGACTGGAGTCAGGTATATTTATTCATTGCAGGAAATGTGTGGTAGACCATCGTGTAGGCTAAGAGGTCTCTACAATCTTTTTTCTGAAAGAATATCGCATTCTACCGTGGTACCAAAACCTTCGTCTTTCGGGTTCTTGCGAAGGACCCTGAGAACCTGTCGGTTAATCCGCAAAGATGGTCGGAACTAGAGCTTTGATGTAAATGCAAGAGCCTCCCAGGGAGATAGCTAGTCTCTCCTCTCAGAGAGATGGCATTCGGTAGCTTTTTTTTGTTGTTGTTTTACTTCTCTGCAGTGTTCAGTGTCCTGTGGAAATGGAAAAAGAGAACGCACAGTAAAGTGTAGTGGTGGACGAGGCAGGTGTGATAGTAGAAGTGAGCCGCAAGCCACGACAAGCTGTAATCTTGGTCCATGTCCTGAGTGGAAAGTTGGAGAGTGGAGTCAGGTAAAAATTGATCGATACTTGAAATGATATTCTAGGTTAAACGGTATCCAGAAACGTTTTAGGGAGAATAACCGTATGTCAACTTGGTAATGAAGAGGACGTCTTTTTCTGTCAAAAATAATGTGTTGCTATAACAAAACCTTCAGATGTTGGGTTCGCGCGATGGACGTTCGAAACTTATTTCTAAAATTCTTTTGCTTCGAAAATCATATATGTTTCACTCGACAGAAAAAAAGAGACTATTTTCCGACTTACATATATAGACGTGTTATAATAACCAAGACAGAACAGGATTCGAAATTCTTTGTCTTTCGGTTGTGTGCGAAGGACCCTCGGAAAATCTTAGTAGACGGTAGAAATTAGAGTTTTGTTGTACCCTAGGTAAATTTTATATATAGACTTTACAGACACTCTCAAGATCAAGGAGTCTCTCCTCCCAGATAAATGACACGTAACTCTGTCATGATTCCACAGTGTTCTGTTTCTTGCGGGAATGGGAAAAAAGAACGAGCCATAGAGTGCAGTGGAGGGCGAGGAAAATGTGACGGAAGAAACAAACCACAATCCACAACGAGCTGTAATCTTGGTTCATGCCCTGAGTGGAAAGTTGGAGATTGGAGTCAGGTAAAATTCATTCGGTGCACGTACTTCAAAGGAAGAGGAAACTTCAATGTAGACAAATGAATGTAAAAAACATTTTATCAAAATGGCTCCGAATAAGTCATTTCAAGTTTTAGTCAAGTTCAGAGGATCTGAATTCCACACTATCCAAGGCCAATTGTTCAGTCGTAAATGTCGTTTATTGTTTCACAGTGCTCAGTGTCTTGTGGAAATGGAAAGAAAGAACGCACAGTCGAATGTAGTGGAGGAAGAGGCAAGTGTGACAGCAAAACAAAGCCACAAGCCACAACAAGCTGTAATCTTGATTCATGTCCGGAGTGGAAAGTTGGAGATTGGAGTCAGGTACATTAATTCGGAAGAGGAATTACAAGGCTTTCCCACACTGTAGACAGTCAAGATGACATTTTTCTAAAATAGTTTTTGTAGATCTGAAGAACTTTCCTTGCTGCACTTCAAAACAGATCGCAGAGAAATAGGTTCATATCTTCCTGGTATCTGAGAAGGCCATTCGGAACCCGTCCGAGGTATATTTGTTAATGATTGAAATTGCGGAATCGTAGTAAAGAGCCTAGCTTTACATTAGCCCACGTATTGGCCAAGGAATTCTATCCTCTTAATTTAGCTCAAATCGATCGATCGTGAACCTCTTTTGTCGTTGATAGTGCTCCGTGTCATGTGGAGATGGAAAAAGAAGACGCACGGTGGAATGTAGTGGAGGAAAAGGCAAATGTGACGCTAACAGCGAACCACAAGACACGACAAGCTGTAATCTTGGTGCCTGTCCTGTGTGGAAAGTTGGTGACTGGAGTCAGGTAAAATCTTCTGGTACAATAGTGTGAAAACAGGCCCGTAACAGAGTATTGTCACCATGAACAAAGAAAGCTATTTGCATCGTACTTGGCTCAAGTCTCTGTTATAGCAATGAAAGTCCGTTATCTCGAGCCAATTTATGTGTCTTTAGATTTGTTTGTTTCCTGCTCCAACTGACTGGTTAAATAACAAGGTGTAATGAATACACATTGTTTCTTAGTGTTCCGCTACCTGTGGAGATGGATCAAGGGAGCGCCGAGTTGAATGCAGTCGATCAGATGTCAGCTGTGACGCTAATAGCAAACCACAGGCTAAGGCACGGTGTAACCCCGGCGCATGTCCAGTGTGGCAAGTAGGACAGTGGTATCAGGTAGGCTACGTTTTACGCAGTACCTTAGTCGCTGGGAATTTTTTGTTCTAGACGGAAAGAACGGGAGCGACAGCTATACGAGTGAGAGGCAATCAGATATAGGCTTCCGAACAGATACATCAGCTTAATTAGCTCCATAGTCCAGCCATACCAAACACCAGACTTCTTCAGTTTGGTAGGAAATTTTGCGAGATTTTCAGATCACATCTCCTCTTTGATTTCAACTACTTTCTTAAACCATTTCGGAGAGTTCAGAAGTACTCAGCGTCTTCGCAAGAATTTCTGGGATCGGATGCTCTTTGGATCATCTTTAGAGAACACTCCTGGTCTTTGCTTTGGCTGTCTACCGGTAAGGAACCCAACACATGGTCCACACTTGCCCCATCTGAGTGTATCCTGTATGACAACATATCTCCATTTACTGCGACGTCCGTCTCTCTCTTGGTTTGGGGTACTGATCTTCCTATTCTCAAGGGCAATTATTCGAGGGCAAAATCTCTGAGTTATGGGGAAACATTAAGGCGAGAAAAGGTTGAAGAAAGGTCAGAATATCTTGTGAATCTCCGAGATGATGCGATTATATTGTCCTGTGTTTCTCTCTTCCCGACCCCATTTTACATCTGCTAACTGATTGGTTGTCTTGCAGTGTTCAGTGACGTGTGGAATTGGTTCCCGAAGGCGTGCCGTCATATGCAGTGGAGGAAGAAATAAATGTGATCCTAAAGGCAGACCAGAAGATATTTCTCAATGTAACCCTGGGGCCTGTCCAGAATGGAAAGCAGGGGAATGGAGCAAGGTAGGGGTCTTTCAAATATTTTGGTTTTTCTTCCTATCGCATTCTCGGCATTTCTACAGTTGATCAAAAAAAGCGCTAATAGTTTTCATGATCATCTATTCTAAGTGTTCTGTCACGTGCGGGAGTGGATCGAAACAACGTAGGGTCGAATGCAGCAGATCGGACATCACATGTGATCCAGCCAGGAAGCCGACATCGGCAACAAGATGTGAACTTGGTGCATGCCCTAAATGGGAAACTGGGGAGTGGAGCTTGGTGAGTGTTTTTCAAACTACCTTAAATTACCACTGAGCTGCAGTAGTCATTTTAGGTTCGTATGTCATCGTACCACGTCTTGGTTTAACTGTAGTCCAGCCACATCGTAATAGGACTCTGGTACTTTTGTCTAATGCGACAGCTATATGAATGCTTGTGACCGGCCGTAATCATGTGCCTTCCTTTCAGTGCTCAGTAACCTGTGGAGATGGACGGAAACAGCGCCCTGTCTCCTGTAGTGCGGGAACAAACAAATGTGACCCAAAAACAAAACCACAGAGCTCTGTCAGTTGTAACGCTGGTTCCTGTCCTCACTGGAAAGTCACAAAATGGTCACAGGTAAGCAAATCAGAACATATCCTTAATCAAACAGTAATAAATGTCCGCATAACTACATAATTGACACGAGAAAAGACACCTGTTGTTACATTTAGTGTAAGGATTTCTATAAACTCTAATTTCTACCTTTTCTGTCCGCGTTTACGGCCACATTATGAACAAATCTAGCAAATGCCACTGTTGTGATTTCTCTCCTTTTTCTTCTATTGAATTTCAAGTGTTCAACAACTTGTGACGAAGGAGTTAAAGAGCGTGTAGTTGTATGCAATGGGAAAGCTACCAGCTGTGATGCGGCGACCAAACCGGCTAACAAAGCGACCTGTAACCTGGGACAATGTCCAGAATGGAAAATAGGAGAATGGTCTGAGGTGTAAACACTTATCTTTCATTTGTTTTTAACGAATTCTAGCATTGCTATTGTACATCTCTCTGTCAGAGAGTTTTGCATAAGTAGTTTAGTAAGCTTCGATTTGATCTAAATTGCGGACTTTTTAATTATATTGGGTACGTTTCAGAAATCCAAAGACGTTTGGAAATTTTGAAACTGTACGAACACGATCCACAAACCATTAGATCAAAAATACGTTTTATTTGCAACAATTATGGATAAGTGGTTCCTCCATAGCAATTTAGAACGTAACCGTTATTATTTCAGCTGAACAGCATTATATCGAAGGCATTGTCTGACGTTCTCTAACGCGTATTTTGATTTTTCCATAGTGTTCAGTTACTTGTGGTGGCGGGTATAAACAACGACAGATTGAGTGTGTTAGCGGAGTGAACGCCTCTTGTGATGAAGGAGCCAAACCAGCAGAAAAGGCCATATGTAATCTTGGGCTCTGTCCAAGATGGAATACTGGGCGATGGACTCAGGTACGGTAGCGATGTAGCGATGTAGATGTTGACGTATGTTTTTCCACCTGGTATCTCGGAGAAACTGCTTTGTATGCAAGGTCGTATTTCTGTGATCCACGAAGTGTTGTGGCTAAGACGGCAATCTCAAACAGTAATAGAATCAAAACCAAAACCAAAGTAATTGCTTGATTACTTTCAACTCTCAATTGAAAATCACTCCAAGACATGTGGCTTAAATTTGATAAACCTTGTAGCTTCCTGTTCCTTTAATTTATGAGCGCTCTTTTCAACTCAATCCGAGTTAATCTGGTTTTCAGCGAAGGTAAAACAGATTGTACGTATTTTTCATACCTATTGATACAAAAATAAGAAAACTTTAAAGCTGTTTCATACTAGAAACGACTTGTTTGAGATCATTTGCTCAGTTTAACAAATTTGGTTCCCTTTATGGCAATCGCCATACGAAACCAGATGAAGTTTCCAAACTAAACGTTTCACCTCCTAATATAAATATTTGGGCAGCAACGTAATTAGTTTGCTTTATCCTACTAAAACGCAATTAAGGGAAATTGAATTTTCCATGGCAAAGTCCTGACTATGATTGTCTAAAATTGAGGGCTAACAAATGATATCACTTTGCAGTGTTCTCGGACTTGCGGTGAAGGTATCAAAAGGAGAGCTGTAGGATGCTTCTCAATGAGACCTCGTCGCTTGTTAAAAGAGGCAGCTTGTGATGCGAAACTGAGGCCTTCTAGTCGAGAAGTGTGCAAACTCAAAGAATGTTACCCGGATGCCAAATGGCGCAAAGGCGAGTGGGGCAAGGTAATGTTACTGCGCATGCTGCTTGAAAAGTATTGTGTTTCTCTTAAGAGTGCCCAAGATTAAGTGAAAGAGGTTCCAAATTTAGTTTAGCAACGCCACAAGAAGGAACTGCTCAGTAACTTTTATTTGAATGTCACACACTAGGATTTCAACCACATACTTAAAAGTTAGAACCACCTTGTACAGCACAATAAACAGTACTACATGAAAGCACTTCTCAATAGTTTCATTTGAATGGTCACACACTAGGGTTTCATCCACAAATTTAACTCGTTTCATTTCAACATTTCTAGTGTTCAGTCTATTGCGGTCTTGGTGACAAGTCACGTGATATATGGTGTGGTATTAAAAATGGAACAAAAGTCCCGGATGAATACTGTGCCAACGAACATAAACCCAGATCAAAGCGCTCGTGTAACAAGAAACGTCGCTGCGGTGAATGGGAAATCGGCCTCTGGAGCGCGGTGAGCCTTTAGTAGAAAATTTAATGTAACAGTAGTTTCCTTTGGGCGTCACGGTGGATTGCGTGAGGACCCAATTTGTTGTTGTCGTCACGCAATCCTGCGTGACGTCCTGAGTAGTGGCCGTTATCTGAAACTTCTTCCTGCTTGGACGAGTGGAAGAAAAAGGCAGCAATTGTTACGCAAGGCAGTAAAATATCTTGCGGCTAACATAACTAGTATTTACTAGTATTTACATTTTACATTATCTTCGCAGTGTTCAAAAACGTGTGGAGAGGGAGCAATAACTCGAGCCATTCGATGTCTTCATCAACTGGAATACAAAGGCGACACGTTCTGTGACAGCAAGACACGACCACTAGACAAACAACGCTGTGACAAGGGAACATGTCCACCTCTCCTGAATCTCTACCACTGGCAGACGTCCACATGGAGTCAGGTATGAGATTAACACAGTCCTAGTTTAACCTCCTGCGTGGATGTGTAGATATGGTAGGCATGGTCTTCACATCAGATCTTAGGACACGTCCACACTACCCCAGAGGAATTTGAAAACGCAGCTCTATTTCTAGGGTTAGGCCTACCGTCCAAACAAATCCGTCGCAAAAACGGCGCTTTTCGAAAACGCTCTTCAAAGCGGAGGAATTTGAAAACGCCGGCTTTTCGTGACGTTTTGAAACCGGAGGTTTTCGAGAGCGATGACGTCACGATAATCACGTGATTTCCCTGCCGAGTTTTACTCAAACGCAAATCCAAAATGACCGATGATTGTTGCGTTTTTAAATTTCTCCGGCGTTATGTGGACGGAAAAACATTTAATGCGTTTTCAGAGTGAAACCTCCGTTTTCAAATTCTTCGGAGATAGTAGTTCAGGCCATTTATCACCTCTAGGAACAAGACATGCTCGTCGAACCAAGATTAAAACAAAACACAATGGAATTGGTGCGAATTGGTGCCAAAGAGGCTTTGGTTAACCGTGAATCTCAGTTACAACATTTAGAATATATATCATGCGTGGTTCCCACCTTTGCTGTATCCAACCAAAATACCTAATTTTGTATTCTCAGTGTTCTAACTTGTGTGGGTACGGACAGAAGTCGCGTGACATTTGGTGTGTCGACTTGTCAAGGAGGAAAGTCAAGAACGAACTATGCAGCCCTTTATCCAAGCCTGAAAATGTGTCCTCCTGCTTTGAATCGAAATGTCCACCCAAGTGGAAGCACGGTGATTGGTCAGCGGTAAGTCGGATAAATCTGCTATTTGAATCTCGTGAGTCTTCTCTTGGTTAATGGGGTTGGTAAGGGACATGTTGTATCTGTAGCGCAGAAGAATACCTGGGGCGGATTTAGGGAGTGTTCGGTGTTCGTTTCAACACTTTCAAGAGGCCTTGTTATTAGAAGGATTGACACCACAACACTTTATCACGTAACAGCAGTTATGGTACCATGTGAAACATCAATTATTGCTCAACAAGATGCAGTCTTTTTTGTGACGTAACAAGTTACCATGACAACAGGGAAGCCTTGCAAAGACAGCCAATATTTTGGTTTTAGTTGCTCATATCTGAAAAACGAACTCGCACAAAAGTGATCAGAAAGCCAAGATAAACCTCTGCAAAGTTAAAAAAAAATTCTGTGGAGCGGATTCTGGAGCTACCTTAAATTTTCAATTATTTAAGGTGGCTCTGAATCCACTCCAGATAATTTTTTTTTAAATTTTGCAGGAAGTTTCATTCTAGAATTTGAAAATACCGTTGATGATTCGGACAACAAAAAATTTGAAATTGTCTAAAATCAATGGAAGACACCGTAAAGGAAATAAGCATCCCTCCAGTTACAGAAGAAAACTTGATATGAATATCTCATTTCCAATCACTCCACTCAAACGAACCACTTAAGGTCATTCCCCAGTATTGCATTGCGCATCCCTACTGCGCATAATTTTACGCGTGATTAGCACGCGCGCATTAAAAAAATGGCGGCTTTTTCTTTACGGCTGGACCTCGTCATAGAAGTAAATCGTCATTTTCTCGAAAACGAGTACTGTGACCTATCATTCTTTTCTGTTGTGTTCAATTGAGTAATACATTTCTCTATGTAAAATAAATATGGGCCAATTCTCAGTGTTGAGCAAGAAACAATCGTCGGAAACGTGATTTTAGCAAGCAATCGTGACTATAATCATGGTGCTATTAAAAGGATTTATATGGTATAAACAAGATGCTGTTGCTCCTAAATGATTATGAGGACCCCTCATTTTTATTTCCAAATTTAAGTTCCTACAATATAAACAGTCAATCGGCAAAGTTTGATAAAAATCTCAGTGCAGGTTCTATTTCAGTGGAATGACCTTAATTTACATCAAGAAATGATTACTAACCAGTTGCGAAATTTACAAAATACGACAACCTATAAACACATTCCCTCGACTACTTAATAAATGAAACTGAAATTCGTATCGCAGTTGAAAGGCTAAAAAATAGCAAATCCTCTTTCTCAGACAAATCAAAAATGAAATGATTATATCAGCCGTAAATGAATTAATGCCAGTCTATCTTAAATTATTTAATACAGTTCTCAAATCCGGTATTATGCCTCAAACGTGGTGCAATGGCATAATTACACCAATTTTCAAAAGTGGTGTTGAAAGTGAATCAGATCCCTCAAACTACCGTGGAATATGTATTTCCAGTTGTCTTGGAAAACTATGCTGTTCGATTCTCGACCAAAGACCACTTGATCACGTTAAGTAGATAAGTATAAAAGGAAAAACGATGGGGCGAACTTCTAGCTGGTCTGACTACTTTAATAACGTTTCGGCCTTCGGCCTTCGTCAGATTACAAACTAAAAACTAAAAACTATTTACAATGGCAAAAACACAAGAACGTACAACATATATAGGCAATACCGAAATGTAAATAAGGATTACATAATCAGACAAAGGATCTAAATTAACAAAAAGTTGAGCGAAAAAATGATGCAATAGTACAAAAAGGGTGATACAATGGCTAGAAGGTAACAAACGCCCCATCAAGGATCCCTGAATGATCGTAAAGATAAACGTCATAACAATACCCCCAAAAGGGGCCCCTAAACATAGTAATAAATTCCCCAATCAGGGCCAATGAATGGCACATCACAAGCAAGAATAACAGGATCCCAAAAAGGGGGCAAATGAACCATGAAGCCATTATAACACACTCAGTGTAACAAAGAATAACTATAGATAATAATAATCCCGCTAGCAAGAGTTGTGAAACACACCAATTAACTGTTGTAATTGATTCGGTGTTTTGAACGAAATTCACGTCTTTTGTTGAGACCATGTGGATTGAGCGTAAACAACTGCGCAGTCCAATAGACTTCTCCTGTCAATAAAAGCTGATCAAGATGAGTGGAATTCTTAAACTTAGTGATTTGTTCAATGACGATAAAACCAATTTGCGAGATATCATGCCGAAGATTATTAAAATGGACCGCTAACTCACATGTTCTCTTATAATAATAATAATAATAATAATAATAATAATAATAATAATAATAGACTTGTATAGCGCTAGAACTATACAAATATACTCAAAAGCGCTTTACATTAAGTTAAAATAAATGAATAAATGGAAATCACTAAACTTTAAAACTATTACAACAACTATGCTAAACTTTAAAACTATTTCCACAAGTCAAAAGCTTTCTTATTGAGCATAGTTGATTTATGGTTGCGGAATCTAACTTTAAATTCAGTGGAAGATGAACCAACATATTGCAAATTACACTTATTGCAAGTGGCAAAATAAATCACATTCCGGGACGAGCAAGACAGGTTTTGCCTCATGGAGTATTGGCGGCCAGTCGCCGAGCTTTGGAAATTACAGCCTTGGATTAAAAAGTTCTTACAAAGATCGCACCTTTTATACATTTAAAACAACCAGCTCTACCATCCACCTGATTATCTATTGAAAATGGCCTTATAATAGATGGTGCTAAAATCTCTTTGAGATTCTTAGTCCTACGGTAGGCCGGGAAAATAGATTTGGATGGAAAAATTTCTTTAACCCCAGGTGAAGAGTGCAATAAGTGAATGTGTTTCCTGATATAGTAGGAACTGGGACCTGGAAACCGTTTGCCGAAAAGCTATTTCTAAAATCATAGTGATCCGTTTATATATTCTGAAAAAATCAAGGCAAGAAGACGCAAAACAATTGCAAAGTGTTATGGTTTAAAACGTCTTCCTTTTAACGATAACGAGAGAATTGTGGCACTTGAAATACGCCCCAAAATGTTTCAGGGCTTTCGAAAAAGGCACGCCAGGGGACTGTTGCTTAAAACTCCCGAAAGGTCATTCGTGTAACTCCGATCCGCTTATAATGAAAAGTTGTTATCTTTTTACATGTTATCAAGGGAATTAAACCCGACGCATTTGCGAAGTTTCGTGCTTTGAGTCGCCTTCGTTTTGGAGATTCAAAGGGAATTTAGGCACCCCCAAAATACGCCCAAAATATTTCGGGACTTTAGAGAAACAGGCCCCTGGTCCGAAACTGAATCTCAAAACTATGTAGTAGTGGAGGAGATGTGGATGGTGGAGATTGACGACTGAAGATTATCAAGTGTCGTCTAGCCTTGAAAAGCTGAGGACATCTCCTGGGTGAACCATGGGGGCAACAAGACATAATCACAATTTCTAGCCTCTGATCGTGTACAAGAGACTTTTTCAGGCAATCCAACATTCCACTCAAGCTTGTACTGCACCACGGGACCAGAACCTTCACAAGCGTCCTCCACTACAATTCCCTTCAACCACTGTAAGAAATCATTGGTAAATCCTACACAAGAACGACGATCCCAGCTTGATAAGGCTTGTCTGACCCAAGGAGGACAAGACATCGTCGGCCATCGGATCTGTGAGGATATGCTTTCTCTGCTTAGGCTTGACAAACGTACTAGGCGTGTGCCATCTCGTACCCCGTAAATAATTTTCTTCATGTCTCCAGCATACATGTGGTACCACCAGTCGCGTAGTTTGTACATCGGAAACTTCCATTCCTCTTGGCCTGTGTATTCCATGCACATTTTCATTTCGAAGTACGTACCCTTTGGAGGGAATGAAAAGAACAACGTGAAATGTACTTTCCGGGGTTTGACGAAGGAATTAGGAAGAAATGTGTTGGAGAGGAAATCCTCCGTAAGCTGGGTGTCATGTTGCATATTTTGGAGCGTTTTTTATGCAGGTTATTGGTTACTCTGTCACAAATCGGTTCTCACTTCCCAAGACAGCAGTTGTTTTTTCTTAATTATTCGTTATTAATCTTTTGCTACGTTTTGTTCTCTTTCTTGATATTTTTTCACATTCTCCACTTATATCATGATTTTCATGGTTCGTCACATGGCAAAGTGTCACAGTGTCTCGCTCTTCGTGTGTCACAAAACTGTTACTATTTTGTTAACGACTAGGATTAGGGGACACTTTGTGATGTCTATCACAAAGTATGATCTCCTTATGTCGGACAATCTATCCGTCGTGAAACAAAATTTATACAGTAAACCCCACGTATAAGAACCTAGATTTTTCCAAGTCACTCCGAACACGGTCTTATATAAATGGTGCTTAACTTGAAATCAGGTTATCTAGGTTCTTAAATGGGTTCTTAATTTTTGGTATGTACCTGTATTGGTGGGTGTGGCCTTTTATATTAAATTATTCACACATTTTCATGGTAGTTACAACGAATATAGTAGAGGGCAAACATTAAAGGCACATAAATCATACAAAATAGTGCTAAGTTATGCAAATGTTATTGTTTTTTTTATTGTTTTGCAAACTATAGACTGTTTCACTAGGTACCGAAGTGTTGCATTATTCTCACTTGATGTCACTGAATTTATTCTTTTCAATTCCTTTCATACAGTATTCAAATTTAAAAATGTGACGTCAAGTGCTGAAAACACAACACTTCGCAACTTATTAAAGAGTCTATAGTATACTCCTAGTAACAGACTGTATTTCACTCTACTGTACAGTATTACAGAGAACTGTATTGTATTATTTACAAGAAAATAAAACAGATTGACTTTATATTACTTAGGAAATTAAGACCCTACTTTGAAATTTTTCAGCCTGAAATGGTTGTTTTGTGAAGGTTGCTTTAAATAAAATTTCTGACCGACAGGTTCTTAAATTTTAGGTTCTTATACGCGGGGTTTTACTGTATTGTTCCTTACATTTTCAATGCCGTCAACCTCGGATCTTGTCAGCAAGCGGTGTTGTCCACCAAAGGTACCAACTGACACGGAATAAAACCCTTGCCTTTCCTTCACAGTAATACCTCTGTCTCCATTGCCAGAACTTGTATCTTGGGTCTGAGCTTCAGAGATTACCTTCTCGAACTGCTTTCCCATGTAAGAAATTTTTCCAACTTCTTCCTCCCTGGTATGGCAGCCAAGCTTCGACTCTCGTATACCACCTCCCGTTGGGGCGGGTCTGACCTCCTCCACGTGACTGATGTAGATTGTCCCATTGTATTTTACAGCGTACATTTTCCATGGTGTCTTGAAATTGCCTGTGTTGAACACTGTTGCTAAGAGTCGCTTCAGTGTTCCACGCATTACAACAAAGTCGAAATCCAACCTTTATTATAAGAAATTAAGAAAAGCGTATTTGCGTCAGTAACTTGTGATGGAAGTGAGCGGGGAAGGCTATTTTGCGAGCCTGCGAGCCCGAGCCTCGAGCCGCAAGCCTCTTTTTGCGAGCCTCAAAAGATTTCCGCCAAAAAATCCAAAAATGGGCATAATGCCCTAATATGGTATTTATTACATACAGGGTGTTTTCATTGTGCCAATACCCGAGGAAAATGGAACGACACTTTCCGATCAAACCGGGCCAACCAAGAGGAATCGGATTCTTACCATTTTTTATTCCTTTTCCGAATTCCCTACATAAGTGAAGAGAAGCAGGGCAGTGAACCGGTTTGTCAAAAACGGAACGGCAAATTTCGGTCGGACCGGTCGGAAGAGACCAAAATAGACCTTTCTATTTGACTTCCGACCGAAATTTCAGGAATCTTTGGCGTAATGGAAAACACCCGCGGTCTTCATGTGTTGGTGCACTGTAGCATGGCAAGTGAGGTGATGGAAAGTTTTCCTTTCTTTTTTTTTTTATTTCTACCAATTAAGCAGATATTATAGGAAGGACATTTTTCCTATCTTGTTTTTTGGTAGCTGCAAGCGAGGTAAACGGAATTGTCGTGACAGCGTGACAATTTCATAAGTTGACAACTAGGATCACGAGATTCGTTAACATTGTAATCGCAGAAACGAGTGATTGTGAAAAAGGTTTTTATCGAGAGAACACAGAAAATAGGACGCGTTGTAACACTGGAAGAGAATTAAGCAAGGATTTGTCGAGTACAAGTGAGTTGTGAGTGTGCGAGTTAAGGTGTACCCCACAAGTTTGGTACAGAGGAAATTTCTGCTTAATCTTTATTTGGTTTGCAAGGAGTTGTGATTTTTTCAGCCCAGTAAATTGTACTGACTTTCATGGGGCGAGCGAATATTGGTTTTATCCCCAAACTTTTATATTGTGCGAAATAAGCAGTCGCCCAGTCCTTCGATTTTACGGGGGAACTATTAAAAAAAAAAAAAACAATTAGGGGCCTGGTTTCCCAAGAGACAAAACAACGGACAACTGGGAGCCAAAAAAATAATAATAAATTATGCATCTTTCTTGGCGGTGCTTCCCGATATATCATCTTGATAATTACCTAAAATTCGCCTCACTTGAACGTTTCCCTGCTTATATTTGGATGTTTGTCAATTTTACATAACGGCAACATTATGACACAAAAATTTGCGAGGGAAAGTCAATATTTCATTCATACCTGAAACTACAAACTGACCTTCAAAATCCGTTTTGATACAGACGGAAAACTACTTGCGCGGAATTTCACGCACGAAAGAAAATCGAAAACTTTTGTTTCTTCTTCCAAGTGTAGCATTTACTGAGTAAAACGCTAACGTTAAATTAAAATCTCAAAAAGAAAACCAGAAAGAAAAAAACGCAGTGGCTCGCAAAAATAGGCTCGCGGCTCCGGCTCGCAGGCTCGCACATCGCACTCGGAGTGAGCGAGATGCCTCGGGGCCTCTTCATATGGGCCCGGTCAACCGGGCTGGCTCGGTTTCCGAGATCTCGCCTCGCTTCTCTTTCCTTCGTAAAAATTTCGATGCGTTCATATGAGGAGCCAGGCTGGCCCGGTTACCGAGATTCGGTAACCGGGATGAAAATTTTCCCGTATGATCACTCCAGCCCGGGTAAGCGGGACGTAACTTTTTAGGCGAAATACATATATGGACATAACTTTACATATGTCGACTGCCGGAGAACAGTAATCTGTTGCATCAGCTGTTTTTAACTGATAACGAGGCCTTGTCTGTTGTTGGAAATTCCTACTCAGTCATTCCACAAAACCTGACGTATAAAAGGGCACCAACAAAACTAGAAAAGAAATAATACAGGAACTTCTTTCAAATGACCTTGGTAATAAAAACCAACAAGTCTGGGCTCTAGAATTGAAGAAAAAGAAAAGAGGACCAGCACCAAGATGCCGGGCTTGAAGAAGAATACAAAATGAAGATGAATTAACCGTCAACATTAAAGGGCTTTATGTCCCTTGTGAACAGAATTTCTTTACAGAGACAATGTTTTATTTTTGTCCGAAACAACAATGCACAAATAATATTTCGCATTGGACTAATTTAAAACCACCGGATAGAATCAGAGCGGACAGCGCAATTAGTGACGTCACAATAGCATCTTTGAAAGATAATGGTTTGCCTTTGTAATACTGTAAACTGATTACAAATTTTAGGGATCGATGCGTTTGAACTTCGTGGGTTCGTTGTTTGTCTAGCTGAAGGGACGTGTTTGAATTTTGAGAGTTTGTTGTCTGTTTTGCCCCCTACTTCTTGCAAATAATAGTAAACTAAAATTTTAAAATTTATTATCCGCTAATTTCAAAGCTATTGTTATTGTTATTGTTTTTGGAAAACTGGGAAACAATAAAAGTTCAATTTTTCGGACCCGCGACAGTTTACCCGCGACCCGCGACAATTTACCCGCGACACGCGCCGATTACATTATCTCTGTCTGAGACAAGACACGAAGTAAACAAACCATGACAATTCAAGAATGTCATAGAGTTTCAAATAGAAAAAAGGCTCCGTCTCGAATAAACACTGAGCATGGTTCGGTCCGAACCAGAACAAGACACGAAGTACCAATAAATAAACCATGGCAAATTAAGAATTTCATGGAGCTTCGAATAGAAATGGCTCCGTCTCGAATAAACATTGGGCACAGTTCGGTCCGAATAAAGAACAAGATCGACACGAAGTACCAATAAATAAACCATGGCAGTTCAAGAATCTCATAGAGTTTCGAATAGAAAAAGGGCTCAATCTCGACACAAGCATAGTTCGGTCCCTGAGTAAACCTGAACAAGAAGTACTAATAAATAAAATAGTCTAAAAAGCAGAAGTTCAACACGAAAAATCAGTAAATTCAGCGAACCTTGGATGAGTGCAGCAAAATGGTGCAATTGCAATGTATTAAGCCTTAGGAGACGAGTAGAATTTTCTTATTTGTGCCGGGATTTTCGATTTGCAGCTGTTTACAAAAATTCGTTGCTAACAAAACCCGAACCCGACCAGTACAACATTTATAGCTAAATAGATTGACGCGGAGATTAACGCCCGGCCCAAACGCCGCTCCATTCATGTGCCGAACCAAACCTGATTAAATTCGACTTTAGGCCCAGTTCAGACGTCATGCTTCTGTCGTGCCGAACTAAATTGCAATTAGGTTCGACTGTAGCACAGTAGGAAAACAACTCTGATTCAGACGTCGTGTCAGAGTCGAACCAAATTCAGGTTATACTGATGCCCGATAACAATTGTCCTACTAATTCCCCGTGGGAAGGCAATCTCGGCAAAAATTACATTAATATAATTTACGAATTTTGTTTAGCGCGGCAGAAGCACGACGTTTGAATCGCTGCCGTGCCAGAGTCGTGTAGCACGGCAGAGCTTGTCGAACTTAATTGCTTGCCGAACTTAATTCAAAAGTTTGATTCAGACGCCGTGCTTCTGACGGCACGGCAGAAGGACGACGTCTGAACTGGGCCTTAGAGCGACTTTGGAGCGACAGCTGGTTCAGACGGCGCACTTACGTCGAACTTAATTCGGAAAGCCGGTGGTAACAATTTTCGACGAGAAAATATTCGTTCTGAATTCAAGAACTCTGTCGAAATAGAAAAGCTGTGACTAACATTTCGCTGTTATAGCAATATTTAGGGAAGCAAATTCAAACTAGTACTCAAGATTCAGTGTTTGCATTTAGACAGGTTTTCTCCTGGTTAAATCGACTTGTTAAAGGGAAATCTAATAAGTTGGGCTATTTTCACGAAGAAAAAGCAAATAATGAATTTGCGCTAAAGAAACTCACTTATACAGTCCCGTTTCTCGTAAATCGAAGGCTTACTGGTATTTTGTTGTCTCTATTTTTAGCGATGACTTCGAGCTTCATGCATGAATGGTCACGCCACTCAATTTTGAGCCAATCACGGGTCCTGTTATATGAAAACTAAATTACAGTAATTTATGCATTAGGTTCGACACATGAGGGGAACGCCGTATGAATCAGCTGCCGCTCCAACGTGGCATAGTGCGACAGACCCTGCCGAATTTAATGTTGTTTGCCGCACCAAACCTAACCTGCCAAACCAAACTGATTCAAACGCCCCTCTTCTGTCGTACTTAACCCATCGGTTAGGTTCGGCGCATGAATGGAGCGGCGTTTGGAACGGGCCTAAGTCATCATCATTAACTAACCGTTTGTTTCCGCCTGTTTCGTCTTCCTTCAGAAGTTTGTCTTTGTTTTGCACGGTCCAGTACAATAAAGCATCAAAAGGCCTCTTAATACTTTTAATTAAGTGATCCCCTTCGGAGCGAGTAAAACCAACAGAAAGATCACTTCCAAGAAGTTGTTCATAGTTGGTTTTCAAACTGCGAAGCTCTCTTCTGTCATTGTTGTGAAGAGTTCCATCTTTGTCGATAGAATAACATCCAAGCTCAGTACAGGAGAAAGTACTAATCGAATGATAATTCGAAGGAGAATTGACCCTGTATTGAGTTGTGGTTTCGCTGAAGGAAAGAGCCATATTTACGGAAGAAAGATTGATCAATCTCACGCCAACTCGCGAATCATCCGGTAGTGTAGCAAGCTCTCGTAACCTGCTATTGTTTGGCGTTGTGGCTTCTATTGTTTTTTTTCATTGGTTAGTCTTTTGTTTTTGGCTAGGGTAGCGAGCCAATCACGTTATACGTTACGAGAGCTGCTACATCACCTGATCATTAGCCTGCGTAGCAAGCGTTTCCATGGGGTTTGGAAGCAAAGATTCGTTGTTTTGTCCGCGCGGAAAATGGGCGAGAGCCAAAAAAAAAAAAGAAAGAGGGAGGGTGGGAGAGGGGAAGGGAGGAAACGTTTGCAGACAAACCCCTGGATTTTGAAAACCTCCGTTCGCCAGCGAACGGGGCTCGTGATTGGCTGGGCTAGTTCAATATTATTGACATTTGTATTTTAATACCTTTGAGTGCCAGACAAAACGGGAAGACGCGTTCGAAGCTTGTTTACAAAAGACTTTAACTTTTCTCGCTGAACGACGATTTAGTCGTCAGCTTCGACAGTATGGTAGAAATCCTGTAGTGCAATGCCGGTTTTTCGAAACCTGCATATTATTGCAGAAGCAAGCGCGACACAATTTGCAGCTGTTCCTTTAATTTTAACATCACTTTATTGAATGCCACATGCACCAAGGACAAGATAATAAACCACGGGACAGAAAATTCGCACTACTGCGTGGGAAAACCTAGTGATTTCGTCTGGCTTGTTACATAGCAACATGTTGTCGTAGGTACTCTGACATTTCATTTGAAGCATTTTTGTTGACAGCATTTAGAACCTCTGGGTACAATTCTGAATGATTTGTTATAGTGTTAGCTGCGGCATACCAGTTTTTGTCACATATTTGCCTTACCAAAAATTTAGTCGTCTCGTCGCGGGGAATTCTTACGAGGATATTTTATAAACAACTTTGACTTGGAGGCCGCCTAGAGGAAGATTGTCTTTAATCAGATACTATTCAAGATTATCGTTATTTTCCCTCTCACATGTTTGAAGCCTCTCCTGCCCAAATTCCAAAGTTTGCCGAGAAGACTTTCCGTTGTTTGTTTTTGCTACAGGCAATAACACTCGAACCGATTTGCGGATCTGGCATCTCTAGCAAACGCTTCTTTACTGGAGTTGCCTTTGTGGGAGTTGACTTGCTAATTTTACTTTGTATCGATTCCTGGACGAATGAATACAGTGATCCGAAATTTCGAATCTTGCGAGCACAAGGATTACTAACGCGACTTGAATACTTCTCACTTTTTAACTTTCTGGCAGATTTGTGCTAAAACTTTACCCTTGCAGTCCTTCCTTTTAGACGGATTGAGTAGAAATATAGCTTGATTATAAATTACCAAATTTAATTCATCGAGATTTCTCCGTTCCCACCGTGTGCTCGTTGTTTCAGACATATTTTGACAAGTTAAAGTTTATTTTGGTTCAAAGTTCACTTCCGCTACGGAAGGCCGAAGATTTTATTGGTTAATTTATGACAGCCGATGACAGCACGAAATCTCAGTGTGCGCACTGAGGCATGAAAGGCCAAGTGGGCGGTTTTCAAAATCCATGGGTTTGTCTGTAAGCGTTTCCTTTCTTCCTTCCCCTCCCCCTTCCCCCTCTTTTACTCGCTCCATTTTTCGCGCTGTAATTCTTTGCTCTCGAACCCCAACCTCGTTCCCAAGGTCTCTCATCTTACCGCCCCCTGGAGCGAGCCCCTCTCCTCGCTCGCTCCAGGGGGCGGTAAGATGAGAGACCCTGGGAACGAGGTTGGTGAGTTTCTGGGCCCGTTTGGTGAAAAATACATTGTGGGAGGACAAGGTATTGCAAAGTATTTCAATAATTTTGTCCAAGGCTGTAGTTGTTAGTGATATTACGGGTGTTGTTTCAGCTCAAACCTCTTCTTTCATTTTTACTGTTCAGACCAGTTGTAAGTCAGTGGCAGTGTACAGTATGATCTGTCACATAGACGCAAATAAGTTGGAGAGGTTGTTATTTAATGTACACCTGTTATGGGAAAACGGAAAACGGTAAAAGCACAATAAGCAGGGGTACGAAAATTGAAGTTCTTGAAATTACAGCCAAAACATGGAATAATTTGATTTGTGTACAGTTGATATTTGTATTTGACAAGGGAAAGATAAGTAGGGTAGTATAAAGAGGCACTTTAATTTTTGGATTTTAAGTAAAGGTTCAGGTCACACCTGTCGATCCCAAGAAAAGTATTTAAAAGATCAAATATTTCCAGAGATATTGGTAAAATACTTTTTCGCCGGGAGTAGAAGTTCACTTTGATTGACAGCTTATGTAGACTATCGGAGCGTTTTTCGGGGGACACATTAAATGCTTGTCTCAACTTGCAAACGTTTGAGGTATTTGTATATAAAAGCATTTATGTTTTACTTTTTGTGGCATTAAATCGTATTTTAAGAAAGTATTAAGCACACTGACTTGGCCTCAGAATGCTGGAAATCCCTTTTCCGCGGACCTCAGTTTTAAAATTTTTTTCGGGCAAGGATGCCCCGGACCCCCTACAGTGGGCCGCCTTCGGTGGTCCGTATCTCTAATCCCCTTCTCTAGAATCCTGTATCCGCCCCAGCGATACCCATTTCATTTGTGCGCATGTATTTGCTTGTTTTGCCGCACGATTTCATAGACTAAGTAACTGAACCTTCGCTAAAATGGTACCGCGTTTTTCTGTGCCTGCAGTGCTCCAAGTCGTGTGGACGTGGTTATCAATACAGACCAGTTGAATGTGCCACAACACTCGATAGAGTCCTGTCCTCGAACACCGAATGTGACCGACGCACAAAGCCTCCCGTTTGGCGGCAGTGTAACCTGGGGGAGTGTGGCGGTTTTCTGTTCTGGCGAGTCGGACCCTGGTCTCAGGTAAAGTGATGATCTGACATTCACGGTTTGAGCAGCCATGTACACCAGGGCTGGCTATGTGGTTGAAGCTAGTGTTCAGAGTACCTGTAAACAAACTAGAATGAGCTCATTCTCTTCTTTTCTTCACAGTGCTCCGTCAGCTGTGGCAGCGGAGTCATGAAGAGAGCTGTCAAATGCCTGGCTAGAAATGGAACTTATCTTGATGACTCTTCCTGTACATCGCCTACATCAAACAAACCAGACCCCGCGCGGTTGTGTCAAATGAAAGCCTGTAAGTGACAAACCCGTTATTGTTTGCGCTTAGGCCCGCAATGCATGCATATGTATTTACTTGGCGCGCTTGGTAGTTACTTACTAGTAAGCGTCAATAAACAATCTGTTTAATTTTGGAAGGTCCACCAACAAGCTGCAAAGAAGTTCAGTTAACGAAAGGAATTCTCACAGATGGTGAACAAACTCTGACAGTTGAAGGAAAAGAACTTCAGGTAAAATTACTTAAATACCGCAAATAGTCCATTTTACAGATCCGTGCTTAGTCGTCAGGCCTTTGAACAGAAGCGAGGCTGGGGTTGACTTTGTTAAGATACAAACCTTGTTATTTTCACATGTCAATTATTTTGTTATCCTACTGACTAGTTTCATTACAGGGTCAACCCAAACCTATAGAGGATCTGTTCTGTGGAACAAGAATCCATCGGAAATCAGACACCTATCTAGTTGAAAACTGGTTAAAACCTCAGTGAATGGGAAAGATTATTTTAAGTGCACTGCAAATTAGAGAAAGTTTTTGTTACATAGGTTTTTGCTGTGGGCTAGTTCATTAGTTCGTTAGTTAATGTAATGTAATGTTAGTTAATCCATTCCTGTTGACATAGTTAATTTATTCTTTGTAATTTTTTACACGACTCCTAGGAAGACCATTTTTATGATAAGATTTTCGTGTTTAAATAAAGATTAATTGATTGATTGATTGAAACCTTGCTTCCATGCAGAGGCTAGGTTACATTTCACACAACGGCAAAATTCTGACGATCATTAACTCGGACAACATAACATGTTTGTCATTTTTGTCCATATTAAAAACCATTTTACTGAAGCTGCTACCGAAACATTTACGTTTTAGGGGAATTAATATGACCGATCTTAAGTTACTTTGCGATATTCTCATTTAGTCTACCCTGCTTTATGTCACGTTAGGTGTATTGTCACGCGATGACGTCAGAAAAACCGAAGGAGTATGTCACGCTCAAAGCAGGCCCGTCCACTAACTTCGCAGAAATTTATCCTAAAAGGTAACATGGGTCTTTATTGTTTAAATGTGCTACGTTTATAAAGTAAAACTATATGCGTACGTTGTCTTAGGTTAACACAAGTTAAAGTTTATGAATAAAAACCACAATAATCACTCTGGCCAATCGCGAAGGACATACACAATCCAATAAACCAATCAGATCCAAGCAAATACATATCGCTTGTGCCAAGCGCGGGAAAACGTGCGCGAGCGAATCACGAGTGGATTTTGTTTTGCTTCTGATTGGCTGACAAAGTGGCGCGAGATTTCTTGCGCCAATCGCTTAACCTAGTTTACAATACCACAATAACTACGAATTACTTTCGGCACTCGAGTGAAAAGGGCTCTAAAAAGGACATTAATAATTTTACAGTTCTTTTTGTCTGTAGATTACGTGATGCTTGGACATGTCCTGCTAACGGCTCTCAACTTGACCAATGTAACTGTGAAGCTGAAGATTACAAGCTATCAGGAGGATCTTATTTCTCGAAAATTAGAATAAACTTGTCCACCATGAAGATAATCGGTGAGTTCACGCTTTTTAAAAGGTCTTATTACCTTAGTGTAGGTGAACAGCAGAGTAAATTTCGTTTACTGGCTCATTGTGGTATACACAGCTGAACCCTGCTATTTCGAACTCGCAGGGGAAACGAAATAGCCGATAGTAAATGACTGAAGGGCAAATCCGAGGGAAATTGTTTTGAGTTCGAAATAACGAGGAATTCGAAATAACCGAGTTCGAATAAGCCAGGTTCAACTGTAGTACCAAGACATTAGTTAGCGCCAATTGCCTTTAACTCGGAGATATAATTTCTCAGTTTTCTTACACCAAATATTATTTATAGTTGTACTTCACCTGTTTGTTTTCCCTATTTTTCTTGTTCGGGAGGGTAAGGAAAGCTATTTCCACAGCTTTTACGGTGTTCACCTTGAGTTTCAAGAGAGTTTCCATAACTCTTTAGGCAGCGTTCACACTCCGCCGGAGAAATTTCAAAACGCAGCTTTATTTCTACGGTTAGGCCTTCCGCCCATAACAATGCGTTTCGAAAACAGAGCTTTTCGAAAACGCTTTTCGAAAACGCTTGCATTAATTTTCCGACAGTTTTTTAGCAACAGGCATTCAATCAATCATAGCTTGGCACTGAATATCATATTTGCTTCATTAACATTTTCTGACAATAATTTTCGTTCTCCATTCAGCGGAAGACAAGCAATTTGCAGAGACAAGGGGTTTAACTCCTCCACCATATGGAACAGCAGGAGATTGCTACAGTGCTCATGGAAAATGTCCACAGGTAAAGTAAAACAAAGTAAATAGATAAAATGAAAGTGGCCTGCAGTTTCCGCTTAATGAAGTTCTTATGTAGTTGTCGTAGTAGAGGAGCAGGGACCTCATGGTTAATGCGTTCGACTCCGGATCAAGCGGTCCGGGTTCGAACCCTGGCCGAAGGACATTGTGTTGTGTTCTTGGGCAAGACACTTTACTCTCACAGTGCCTCTCTCCACCCAGGTGTATAAATGAGTACCGGCGAATTCAATGCTGGGGGTAACCCTGCGATGGACTAGCATCCCATCCAGGGGGTGTAGAAATACTTCTGGTTGCTTCATGCTACAAAAACTGGGATAAGCTCCGGCCTGATGCGCCACTTGGCTCGTATGCAGACTTTACCTTAGTTGTCGCAGAGGTTGTTCCTAGGCAACCTGAGCATCCGAAAGTACACCAGTTAAAAATAAAGACAACGTTGTTTTCTGCAAGGATACCCACCTTCACTTTTTACCCTCGCTTGGAAGTAAAAATTAATGTGGCTCTGTCCACATAGTGAAAATCGTTACAATTGAAAATGAGCCGCTTGATGTGCAAGTTCTCTCTTGATATGAAGAGCGTGGCGACAAATTTAAAGTTTTCCGGCTATTTTAATTTTCAGGGTCGTTTTAGCATCAATTTACGGGATACTGGCATCAAGTTAACTTCTAAAGTAATGTGGGGCTCCACTGGGCAGGCATATTCTCAAATTATCTACAGATATCCGGTAGGTATGATAACAGCAGTAGGAAAATAACATGGGAATAGTTTAGACTCAAGTCAGTCTGAAATTGTTTTCGGGAAAATAAGTTACAAAAATGAGGCGGAAACAATAGAGCCCTGTTTCTCTGTTTCTGATCAGATGTTTATCAATAATGTAGGTCCCAAAATATGTTATAGTACTCACGCGATAAAACTTTTAACCCCTTGACGCCCAAGTGGCCATATACGGCCACTTAATGGTCGTGCTCTTTGTACCACTTGTGACGTCATCAATTTAAATGTCATCAGACATTCTTGATGAGCAGATAGTAGTACTAGGCTAGGCCTTTCCGCACAATGGTCAGGTTTAGATATCGACGACATTCCGACGTCGCAAATCGAAAAACAACGTTATCAGTTTTGGTGTAAAAACGGTGGTAAAATGGTCCGCTACGCCAGTGATTGATCAAGGTCTATTTCTAGGCTTCGCCCGTGATTAACATCCAACTTTCCACGGCAGCCAGAAAGAACATACAACGCAAAAGGTAGCCAGTGTAAAAGGGTCGAGAAAAACAGAAAGGAAAGGGGCAACAAACAAAATTGAGAACGGTTAATGGCAAAAAAAAAAAAAAAAATTGGCTTTTGCGCATGCCCGGAATTGAAATTTTGCTCAATTTTGTGCCTAATCCTCGAAAAATCTCTCCTTTTAGTAAAAAAAAAGCTTTCTTAGCAAAACTTAGGCTTATTTAGCGTCATGGCGGCTAAAAAACCTGACTAAAAGGTATTTTCTGGCTAAAGTTTGGTATCCAAAGGGTTAATGTTCTCGGTTTGTTGCAACACAAAACTCGCGTTGTTATCTTGAATGGAAATTGACTCTTTTTAAAATCGGTCTACAGTCACCGCGGTCGTGGTCGGCTATCGATCTAGTTTTTACATACTTCTTTATTTTATGCAGTAATTTTTTTTCTTTTTCTGCGCAGATCTAAGTGAACGTTGGTAATAATTCTTGATCGTCATTCTCATTTTGTGCTGTTACTAAATTTTCAAAAAACTGAGTGTTTCTAAAAGTTTTAAAGGATCGCGATATCGTGTTTAATCAGTTTTGAAGTTTGTCAAAGGGAGAAGTGAAAGGAGCTTAGTGTGAACGTGTGATCATTTTCTGTACAAAGCGTTTACTTTTTTGTCTTGATGTTTACTGAAATGTTGTTTTTGATTTGTCCCTTTCCAGGAAGGACTTCAAGTTATAGGTAAATGTGGAGGCAGATGTGGTGTTTGCAGCCCTGAAAGTGACGTAGGATTACAAATTGAAATGGTCAAAGGTAAAAAAAACTTATTCATCAACGGTTTAGATGAATTTCTTAAAAGAAATCTAGTGATCACAAATGAGAGCTAATCTTATACTCTCCCCCCCCCCCCCGTTAGACCGAAGCAACTCCTGATTCCTCCTTCAGATTGTATGAGCCCGCGATCTTTGCAGGTCGTCGCTTAGTAACGTAAAGTATCTTTTTGACGTTATTCGGCTTGACCGCTTCTCCAGAAACACTTGTAAGGACTCGCGCTTTTTGGAGTTCAAGAAAGTTCATTCTTTCTCTATTGTCAAAGCCAGAGAAAGAAAGAAAGCCATCCAATTTGTACCTTTAGTCAATGTCGACTAACTCTGCATTCTTTTCCCTTGCAGAAGACGACACCTGAGTTTAGGAGCTTTTTTCAATTGGTTCCAATAGGTGTACATATTTCCATTCATAGGGATTTTTACAATTGTTGCCATTCAGAGGTAAAGATATTATCACTTCACTGAGAAAGAGAGTTGTTTAGTTAAAACAGCCTGAATATTGCGTTACAAGGCCCATGGAAGTATTTATTGTCAGGCAATCCTATCCTCAAAGGAATATTGACCAGAAGGTTAACTGTAACGCAACAAGAGCAAGAAGGTGTCCGCTGTACAAAGTGTCTCATTACATGCCATTTCGTTACGTTACTTTATATAACGTTACGTTGCGATACATAAGGAAGCGTCAAATTAAGTTGAACCATTTGAAAGGAGTAATGTCAATGCTAAGCGCGTGCGTGACATTTTGTAGTTAATCAAAGATTGAACCCAGAAGTTTCTAAAAAGACACACCAGTTATTCAAAAACAGTAATTGTCTACCATCACTCGCAAGTGTCCGCTGTGGACTGGAACACAATTTGAGAGCGCTTGATCCCAGACTCCTAGGTCTTGACATTGCTTCTTTTTAAATGGCAGTTAACCAACAGGTATATACGATATATGAAGTCATTTTTTCGCAAAGAAGCAATTAAACATTAGGCAGTTTAAAACAGCAAAGAAAGTGACTTTACACTCAAGCTTTAATTTTTAGAGGGGAATTTCGTAATCTCAAGATTTCGCCCAATTTGTTTAACTTATTTTTATGCTAGCTGCGAAAACGAATTTAAGGGGAAAGAAAACAAATGGTAAAATCTATTTTTCGCACGCTTGAACTTGGAAATTTCTTGAAACCAGCTGGTTTATCACTAATAAAACGACTTCGATATATATATTTTACGAAAGTACGTCTCTGTTATACTAGATTTATTGTACCATTTTAAAAACCAAATTGCAGGCAATCAATTATACCAAGAAATTAACGCATTTTGAGGCATTCTACCGCATTTTTTTTTTGTATAGTTAAGTAGTAACAATCTTGTATTAGGAAGCTCCTAATAAGTGTCTTCTAAAGCAAAATATTATAAATGACACGATCAGAACAATTTTTCACTCATAAGAGATCGAGAAAAAAAATTGCAATGTTGATCAAAACCTTGGATTATTTAAATGACTTCTCAGCTGCTTTATATGGCTAGGAATATAATCCTTAGAATGCGGCACCTTCTCCAAGGAAAGCAGTTTATTTGGTATTTTGTAACAGGAAGTTGCACTATAAAAATCAACATTTCTTGTTAAAACGTTGTGGTATGTGCCCTGGCAAATGTTGTAACTTTTACACACCGGAAAAAAATATGGCGGACAACTCGGTCGGCCTGGGACGAGTTGCATGAAAGCGAGGCTAGTAAGACCTCGGTGATTTGTGTTGACAAAAAGTCTTGCTTCGTCCTCCATGTTTTGCTATCTTGTTACTCTGTGCTCCTATTTTGCAAAAGGATCGATCTTGTGAAAAATTACGATCGAGGAGACAGGAACAGAACAGCTAAAGTTTGGGCATTTACCGGAATTGAAAAGCATTCTTAATTAAGTGACGAATTTTATATTTCAAAATGTTACCATTTTTCCAGGCACTTACCTTTAGTCAACTTACAGGATATTATATTTGGCATAATTATTTGCACGTTTGGATTCTCGAACCAAGATGGCGGCGAAAATATCAGTTTGAAATAGATTCATATATTTTTTTCAAACACTTTGGAAGTAAAACTTCAAATCAGATACTGTTTTACAATGAATTTTATAGGAGCTAAGTGCCTTTTGTAGTGCGACTTCGTGTTTACAAAAAAGCAGCATTTTTTTATACCCGTCCGATTAAATATCGAAAAAGTTGTACAGATTTCAACTTAAAAACATACATTAAGCAGTTTTGAAAGAATTCCATATTTATTAACCAGCAAATGACGCAAATTTTATTTTTAGAAAAGTATAATTACGTTTTTTCGCAACGCCCGATTTTATTAACGCGTCCTATTGATAATAATAATGATAATTAACAAGAAAAGTAATAAATTTTAAAAAGTATCGTCTATATAGGGCCTCTGTGCAGCAGCCTTATTGGCTCGTCACGCAACGCTTCCAAATTGAGAAGCGTTACATGACGCGTTACGTAACGGTTAGGAATGAAAGAAAGAATGGCGGATGTGTATATGGCAAAACAACCTACAACTAAATGTAGAGATTTATATATATACATTGAAAGTTTATTTATTGAAACTAGCTGGCCTCGTTATAGCGGCTAGCTGGTGTGCCTGTACAAATTTTTAAATATATTATATGAAATTAAAAGTTGAAGTTGAAAATTAATATACATTGCTGTAACTTTTCTGTGCATTTTCCTTCCCCGGTTTAAGCCGTAATAAATGTTCATCCACATGAATCTCGTGTTTCTTGCTGTACTAGTAGGAAGAAATGCTATAATTCTGACAACCACGGAGAGAAATTCAAGCCTTTTTTTTTTAGGTTGTTAAACGGTTCTTTATATATGCACTTCCTGTTGGTTACCCTCTGCGTTTTCTCGTGTCACAAAGAACATTCCCTTCTGCGTTTCCTCTTGTCTCACAGTTGCCTAGCTGTTCCCCCGTGTGTTTTCTCCTGCATCACAAACTTCTGCGTTCCCATGCAATGAGTTCCCTGTCTGCGTTATACCCTTCGCTCCCTAAAGAGCTCCCTGTATGTTCCCCCATGTGTTTCCTCCTACATTTCACCGTTTGTCCCCTATCATGTTCCCTGTCTGTTCACCCCGGCGTTACACCGTTTCAGATATGAGTTCCTTGCTGGTCCAGTTCTGGTGCTATTTCACGCAACGCTACGCTCACGGAAGAGAAAGCCCTCTCTTCCGAGAAGCGTTGGCGCCAGAGAGAGCCAGAAGTAGACTATTTTGCGGGAGGTTGAAGAACTCTAGGGTACGTTAAGTAAATCGGGATTCCATCATATATGAACCTTGCTTAATCTTTTCGATGTTTCTTCTTTCGGCGGAAGTTGTGCAACTTATCAGTAAAAGCGAAGGTTTTGTATCGTGGAGTGAATTATTCAAAGCTCACGGTTCTCTGGTTTAGAATGGGGGTGGGAAATTAGCCTGAAATGTCACTCATCTTAGGAAAAGGGAGGCAAATGGTAGGGTCGGCGCCCGTCCCCCGGTATTTTTTTCGCCGATACCCTGAGTGCAGCGTGCTAACTGGCCACTTCGTCCCCCCTCCCCCTCCCCCCCCCCAACCCGAATGAGATCAAAGTCGCCTGCTATTCTTGTTCTTTTTTTCCCAGTTAATACGGGCATGGGATCTAGGAAGCTATGTAGCCCTCCAAAGAAAATTAAGAAAACCCGGAAGTTCTTGTACAACGAAGGCTTTATTGAAGATTTTGAAACAGATGTTACAATCATTTCCTTAATTGCCCTGTCTATTCTATTCCAAAAAAATACGTACCGGTAACCCAAAAACAAATTTTTTCAAATCATTAACAATCTTTTCTCACGGGGAAACAAAATTATACGCTCTGCTTTACATACCATGGACTTATTTCTATTTTCTCCATCAAAATAACTTATTAGTATTAGCAAAATAACTGGATATTACCCACAACTTTATGCATTTGATGAGTCATGCATATATAAAATATTGAGTTTTTCACATGTACACTGACTGTCAAAGTAAATAGAAACTTATGGCAAGAAGTCAATGATTATCAAAACAGTTATTTAATGTAGGTTTCAATAACTTGTAGCCAAATTGCTCGAAAAAATGTGTGTGCCCTGCGTTGGTCTCCTATTGATCAACAGTAGATGTTTCTGTTTAATCAATCAGATTGCAAATCATCATGCAAATATTTGCCTTGTTAGCATAAGAGCTTCAGAAAATATCCACACCCCTCCCACGAAGAGTTTTTAGGTTGTAACCACCATCTCTCTGGAAGTTTTGGTTCACATGTTCCTTCAAAAACATTGGCTTATGAACACCCCCCACTAGAAATTCCAACAAACCTCATTAGGGTGCACATGGATATTTTACGAACCACAAAGGTTGAATGGTAATGCTTAGTTAATCCTAGGAGGCCCTCCACATATAAAGGACGGGGGTGCTTGTCGGAAATTTTGAAAAGGAACTCTAAGAGGTACCAAGATATAGTTCTGTGGGCGTGGCTTGAAATTTTTTTCACCCCTAAGAGGTACCAATTCTAAGGCAACACATTACCTGACACCAACTTTTTTCAGCTCACTACACTAACCGCGAAAGCTCCTACTGTTGGACCCCACCTACCACCCTACCAAATCCGTTTTTCTAACCCTAAAAAAGACATGACGAGCACCCTATCTTTTTTATATGGGAGTCCACTCCCCCCAGGAAGGCAATTATTTACCTGCATTTGTCACCACCTTAAAGTGCAGTGTTTTAGATTTGATTTGTTTTCTTGCTCAGAGTTTTAATATGGCAAATCCAAAAAATGCATTTATATTTAAGAAATAGAAAACATGTACCGTGCTTCTATCGAGTTATAGAAACATGAGTGGAAGCTTGGGAGAATGAGAAATGCTGTGGGAACACGAGCCACAGGTGAGTGTTTCCACGGCTTTTTCGAGTTCTCCCAAACTTTCACAAGTGTTTCTATAACTCGATAGAAGCACGGAGAACTTGTTTTCTATTTCTTTTAGAAAATACCGCAACGAAAAAAAGGAAAACAACTTGTTAACTTTGATTATCAAAGCGTAAATTCTCTTTGCTCATGCCATCATTACGTAAACAGCTCGTGCTAAGTCTGTGTTTTTATCGAGTTATAGAAACACGATTTTCAACCAATCAGCGCGCATATTTTCTTAGGACTGTTTTCTAAATATATATATGTTTCTACTTACACTGAATATATAAATTATGCAAGCATGTAAAACATACAAAGTAGATTTTACACTGCATGTATAGGAAGAATGCAAATTCTTACGATAAGAGTATTGAAATTCTAGCAAGTTTTGGTAGTTTTCTAAACTCTTGTGCCATTGGTTAAAGAACCTCCAAGTACAGTGTATGTATGAGTAGTTGTAACCAGTCAAAATAAATGCACGTTTTTATATGAGAAAATGCTGCAATTCTCTCTCATTAAAGGCATGTGCTTAATTCACATAGTACAGTAATGAAAAAAATAAATTTAAACAAAGGTTTTATTTGGTAGAAAAATGTTTTCAATGAATCAAAAGAAACCAGAAAGATGCAACGAACATACGCAAATTCTAGTAAGTATAGACTTATCAAAAACACATTGAAACAATTTTCTATAACTTCAACCAATACAACATTGGATAAAACACTTTTTCTAACTCCAAAACTTAGGAAACATCTGTTTATTTAACACTACTTTAACATTGTTTTATCAGTTTACAGAGAAATTAAATTCATAAGCTTTACATAATCTCTTCAAAATTTCCTGCTTGAATTAATTTAAGAGTTTTAATTGTTTCATCAACAATACATGTACCGTGTATTTAAACACTATACAATACACATGCTATCTAAAATCACCCCAGAAAAATTATTTAATGCGACTATCAACAGTTTAACTCCAAGCCTTAAACTCTTAAACATGAACATTCTTATTCAAAATGCTGAAATTATATAATAAAATTTATATTTATAACATAAAGTAAATATTACTCGTTGGGGAAACGTCCAAGAAGCATCAAAACAACAGCTTTTGAGCCATTTAAATATACATGTATACAAGCTATTAACTACAGGCAACTTAAATTAAGGACTTTAAGAAAACCACAATGGCAATGGAAATTTATGGAGACATACATATAGCTAAACGAAAGGTTTAACAATGAGCAGCACAATGGCTGTGCATGTGTGCTGTAATTGTTGGTACATTTCTTTGCCATCTGCTGAAAAATAACATCATGAAATGACCAAATTCTGCATAGTCTCCAGAACACGAACCACAAAAACTAATCTTTTAATTTTTTTTTAAGTTATAGCTGCATTCCATATTCAGTTTTGAGAGAGTTTTGGCAAGAGTAAAAAACTTCATGACGATTCCTTCATTTAATAATTGAGTTTGTAATTGATGTCACCATCATTGTTACTTAAATTCTCCTTTAATTAAACCATCAGGGCTCGTTAGACAGATATTGCTACTATTTAAGTCAAGTTAACACTTGCAGTTTTGAATTTTTTGAACATAAAATGTTACATGAAAGAATTATTTAAACCATTGTGATATGATTTACCAGCTGACCTTCACCATCTGTCATTGCGACACGCTTGCGCATTTCAGTTTCATTGTCCCCAGGGCAACATTTTTGTGCAGCACAGTTGTTGTCCTGCCCACACTCCAGTGCACACTCGCTATTTTTCTTATCTTCAACAACAAATTCTGGTTGGATGGTCGTGGAGTGGATTCCTTCATTGTGGAAGAACCTCTTGATCTTATTGGCTATGTTCATGTAATCATCTGGAGATCGACACGTAATATGGGCAGATGCTGAAAATTAAAACAATATGTCAATAGTACATCAAGGTCAGTAAAAGAAAGTTGTTAACACAAACACCTTTACGACAAAAACTATGGCCAGGGTAATATTAAGCACTTAATGACTGGCTCCAGGGGAAACAGTGAGTTTTGTTTCCCCAAGACCCTCAATGTTCCCTGAAGCAAAGCCAAGGGGAACATTGAGGTCGAGGGGAAAATAAACTCATTGTTTCCCACTGGTCCAGTCATTAAGTGTAGATGGAAGTTAAGAATGATCATCACAGTAAATTTTCCAATTTAAGCAATTGGAAAGAAGAAGCCTGAAAAAATCAGGGCTTCAACGGGATTCGAACCTGTGACCTCCGCAATACCGGTGCGATGCTCTACCAACTGAGTTATGAAGCCACACATTGGGAGCGAGGTCAATTAATTGAGTTCATATCTTCCCGTGAGGAGTGACATTTTACTCCTCATGGGAAGATATGAACTCAATTAATTGACCTCGCTCCCAATGTGTGGCTTCATAGCTCAGTTGGTAGAGCATCGCACCGGTATTGCGGAGGTCACGGGTTCAAATCCCGTTGAAGCCCTGATTTTTTCAGGCTTCTTCTTTCCAATTGCTTAAATTGGAAAATTTACTGCGATGATCATTCTTCACTTCCATCTACAACCGCAGTTCATATATGAATTATTTCATATAAACTCCACATTAAGTGTTTTGTTACACCTCCCAACCAAAAAACAGAAAAAAACATTTGCTTGACACCAGCTGGCACAACAAATTTGCCACGGTTTCAAGGTGAACAACCTGATCATGTGCAAGTCAAAAGTTCAAGTTGGTGTTTCCCTAGGGAGTTAGTGAGTTTTGACCCATGACACATGACAAATAGCTTTAGCCAAGCTTTAAAGAGGGGCTCCCATCAACTTATCATTTACTTGAATAAAGACATTCACAGACAAGCATTTCACTACACGAATGAACTGAACAAATTAAATGTCGAGGAAATCTCTATAAACACAATGTGAAAGCACCATTTCCAAGAATCAAATACACAATTCCATTCACTTTTAAAGCATAAAATTCTCAATGAAAAATGGCCAAATGAAAGAAATGTCAAAGAAACTTTGTTTAGGAATTCCAGGGGAGTGGGGGGGCGGGGGGGGGGGGGGGGGGTGTCAAACGAAAAACCTTCTGTAAAATGGTATGAGGGGTATCGAGATTTTGTAGAACAACACAATAGACCACATTCAGATTCTCGGTATTTGACTGGAACTAGCTTGCAATGGAGGCCCCTGTTGGGGAATTTCATTAAAAATTATGTCATTTGCATTTGAAAAGATTCCCCAGGTTAACCTCAGTTGCAAGCTAGTTCCAATCCAATACCTGGAATGCACATATGGCCTATTTAGGGGATATCAGATAAAACAATACTAGCCTGCTGATGGCTGAATCATATTAGAGCTGTATACCATTACCACTCATAAATTCAAAAGAATAAATATATTAAGCTCAGGGTTAAAACCTTTGTCGTAACTCACCAATAATCTTATTCCCAGCCAACTGCCAAACATGGAATTCATGAACGCTCAACACGCCTTCCACATTGTCAAGCAAACGATCCTGTACTTCCTTGATCTTGATGTGTGTAGGGACAGTCTGGAGCAAGATCAGCGATGACTCGCGCATCAGCGGAATGGATGTCTTCAGTATAAGAAGAACCATGAATATGCTCATGCCTGGATCAACATAAATAGTCCACTTGCCTGATGCAAACTTGATGATCACAGCGCTGATGATGACGATAACAGATCCCAGGGCATCGCCAAGTACATGGAGATACACACCTCGCATGTTCAGCTGCGCACTAGACTTGACCTTCAAGCGAGATGGACTGGATTTGGAAACAACTGTTCGTACTTTCCCATTTTCACCCGACAGCAAAACTGTGAAACAAAATATAACATAATCAGTAAGAAGTCTAGATTTAACAACTACATACAGTCTGTAAATGAATATACTGTGAAGCAATAAAAATTCTGAAATCTGAAATCTTAATAACATAATGTAAAAAGAGTTTTTTCCCTCAAATTTCTTTTCTCAGTGATCAACTCCTTAAACATTTGTTCAGTCTGATTCACATATGGGAAAACTTTGGAAAAAGTTCCCTGCATTGTATCCACTTCATCTTATTATCCATTAGCAATCGATGATACTTCACATGGTAGTCCAGTTCCTATTTTTATTAGGTACTATCAATTCAAAAGAAAAAAGGATAAACTTATAAAAGTGGTTTCAAGTATCTAACAAATTTTGTCTACCTTTGCTAATCTTCTGGAAAGACCTAGTCTGCACTGTTCCAGAAAATATTCATCAATACCCCTAACAGTGAGAATATTTTTTCTTTAAAATTTCCCCTCATTTCCTCCGGAAATTCCAGAATAACTTCATACTCTACTCAAATTCAAGAGAATAGCTTTTGAGAATTCCCAGTAACTCTATTTGCAGTAGGTATGAATATTTTCTGCGAACAGGTTTAATTGCCTTGTTTTTTCACTCACACTGTAAACAAAATAAATTTGAAATACAGATAAAAATCCCTTAAAGAACATACATGTAAATTATATCACAGCGCTGTTACTACTAATAATAATTTTAAACTTCAAATCTGAAATTATGAATTGGATGGATCTGATCAAATGTCAAGGAGAGATTTAGGGAATATTTTGCACTAGAAGTTGCACTTGAGTTATTGTTTGGCCTGTATTTATTACTGCATAACCCTGACAACCCTGCAATTACAGATGGTTTTTCACAAGTTGCAAATTGCACCCATGTGGACAATATATTGTCCTAAAAATGAAACAAAGAGCAGCGTATTTTTAAGTCAAGGTTATTGTATATAATGCAACGCAAGTAGATCATATTCTATGCTTGTCTACCTAGAAACAATAAATTATGCGACAAAAGATATATCAGGTTTACAAGCACTTGACCGTCCAGCAGATGTGAAGAGCGAAAATTTCTTGAGTAAATAAAAAAAGCTGATGAATTTTAGGAATTTCTTTACAAGGAAAAATTTCAAAATCTTGGCTTACCTTCGGGCACGACACCATTTGGAGTTTCACTATTCATTTCACTTTCATCTTCAGACGACTGATTTGACTTCCTGGAGCCCTGACCGCCATTTCCTTCGCCATTTTGAGCTTGAAGCAGTTCTTTCAAATCCGCTCCATTTGAACTTCCATGACTGTGGCCATGTCCACTGCCTCCATGGCTGTGTCCATGGCCGTGTCGATGGAAAAGAACCAAGCCGATCACATTCACGAGCAAGCCGACCACTCCGACAATAAGCACAAGTATTGGATTATTTATGACCTCGGTCTCTGCAATCCGCTTCAGTGATTCCACCAGTATGGAAAAGCACAACGCAATTAAGAACACTGCGTTTACCAACGCTCCTAAAACTTCAGCTCTTTGCCAGCCAAAAGTGTTTCTTTCTGTCCGCTGGTTGCGTTTTGAGTACCGTAAAGCGAAGAACCCGATCAGCAATGACATGATGTCGGAGAGCATGTGAAATGAATCGGCTACAAGCGCCATCGAATTTGTGGCGTAACCGACAACAATTTCGACAAGGAAGAAAGACGAAGTCATAAACAACATCGATAAAACGCTCCCGGTCTTGCCACAGAATCTCTTTCTAAGTTGAATCGTTCTTGAAGCGGCCATTTCTTTAGTAAGTTTATTTTCTTTTCCTACAAGGACTAGATAAGAAAATCAAGGAAAAAAATTACAACCTTTCACGACTAAAACGCGGTTAGCAAATGACGAAACGTGCTTTAATAAGACTAAATATTTCTGGGAAAGGAAATTCTGCGATATTTATATTGGTTGAAACCAGCTGTAATGTCTTATTTTTGAAAATTTTGAGTGCATGTCACGCGGACAAACGAAAATAGCGACACGCGCTGTGCCATATGTTCCATCAGGGGTTTTTTTCACTACTGTATAACACAGATAAATGCGGTACCATTGTTACCACTAACAGTCACAAATAACAAGCAAAAGACTACAATAAATACCTGCATGGAATATATAACAACCGATGTACGAGCCGAGCACCTCAAAGCCAACACAAAACAACAACAATGCAAATTTTTCTCTGTCCGTTTCCTCGCTTCCGTTCTGAGCCCGCGCTAAAAATCGCAGCGTTTCAACTCTCGTATACTCGCTGGCACTCGTACTATGTTTTGATTGGTTTCTAAAATATCGGATACTCTTCCGATAACTACCGAAAGGGACAGCAATGAATGTTTCAGCGGTTATTATGTACATCGTGTAATTTAGTACAATGGTGTGCAATGGGTCGTACAATGGGCCGGGGAGATTCAGTCCAAACAACTCGTCTTCTCTTAATTTTCCTTCTTGTCAATATTTCTCCCTTTATATCTGGATCTAACGTTCAAGGCGATTGCTCGAAAGATGGTTCATGCGAAGAAAAACATGGTAAAGAAAAGTACATCGTGAAAGGTACTTTATAAACTAATCAATGTTGTGGAGAGTTCTGTTACATCTATCATTCTTAATGAGTTTGATTAAGCTGTAATTAAGACTGAGTCGGAAGAATCGCAGCAAATGTTTTAAACCCCAACGTACGAGTGATTTAAATCCTACATTAAATTCTGTATTAGTAGGGGAAACACCTTCGATACAACTCTGTTAATTTATTTTAAGTCATTGGTTTCGCGTAACTGGGAATTTCTCTCAATCACCGCGGTGACGTGGTAAATTTTAACTTGAGCGAGTCATGAAGGTCCATTGTTTAGTTTTGGGACTTCAAGATCGATTTTAATACGTTTACAGGTCTTGACTCTGAAAATATTTTATGCCATGTTATGAAGTTTATCTCAGTTTTCAACAAGTGCAGGCCATTAGTGGAGTTTTGACTGTAAATTAAAGACTTTGGCTATTAATGTTCAGTAATTGGAAAAACACCTTATCATTCTGGTTTTGGCTCTTACATGGTGTAGAAGACAAAAGGACAAAAGAACGCGGAAAACAGTAAAAACAAAAAGTTTATGAGGCGGCATTCTATTCTGACGTGCCTTATGTCTTCTAGACCAAGAAGGAGGCTGGATTTTTAAATGGTACTTTCCTGGTAGAACCCTTACAGCTCTCTATTTTAGAGATATCGAAGCAGATGCACTAAAGCTACACTTTATTGGATTCACACACGATCAGTTTATTAAACATTTATTGTGCAACCTCATTATGTGTGGGCCTGATTCTGCTGTTATTTCCAAGATTGCATTGTTTCAGTTCAAAAAATATTGGTCCATAAAAATTACCTTTATTTGTCAAAATTCTTATTTCCCTTCAAGGAAGGTGTTTGTTAAACTTGTCTAAGAGTGCTAGCCCTAGATATAAGTGTGGTCCCATAGTTTTACTCAGAAAGTATAAATCTGAGCAACTAATCACCCTCAGCTAGGCCCTGAGCAAAAGTTGGTTTGTAATTTAAACCCAATTGGATCTCAATCTCAAATGTGATAAAAGAACAGGCTGGTGTTTTCTCATTGCTTCTTATTTTTTTTCTTTTACTCCTTAGAATCATGGAAAAAATATCTTCACAAAATAGATAAGGCTACTGCCAACTACCAAGACTGTTCAAACAAAAAATGTGCGTGCTATAGTGATGTAATAGATGATGACTTAAGAATATGGAAAGAGAGAGGAGGGATAAAGAAAAGTGACTTTGATAATACTGATGGCCGTGGAGTCCACTATCAAATCATTAATCATAAACTGTACAGAGAGAATAACTGTATGTTTCCATTCAGGTTAGTTTAGTGACTTGGTAGGTGTTCACTTACAGAATATATAAATTTTACAGTTTCAGAAAATCTCTATACTTACCCCATGGATTGGAAGGTCATTGAAAATTCCAATGTGTTGAGGGTCAAGGCGAATGACAGGTTTTTGCAAATCAGCAAATAAAGAGTCTCTGCCTGTGTACAATATACCATTTGAAATCCAATAATCAGCTTATTTGTTATTGACATCCGCAGCTATGAAAGAGATAGTCATTTTGTCAGAGAGAAATTGCTTTAAAATGTGAAGCTGAAAAACTTCTAGCATGTATCAACTCTCAAATATCACAGATATCGTATACTCCTAAACTATTGCTTATTTAGCAGGTTCTAGTGCAAAGCTGATGTGAAACATGTCTTGCATTCCATGTGCATCTCAGATATAAATTAGAAACTTGTCAGGGTGGTCAACCATGTCTTTATAGATAGGAGGGGGTCTCAATTTGTTTACTTCGATGAGCAGATTTTTGTGGCAAAAATGCATAGAAATCCCTCAAATATACACAAAGTCATGATTTTGTGTGCCAATTGGCACTCTTAGGGAGAAAAGGGTTGGAAAGTATGAAGCTAAACAGAAATTTCTTGAGGGGTGGAGAGGGCTTCAGACCAAAAAATATTCAATGTGGAGGACACAGATATTTTCTGAAACGGCACAAAATGACTTTTTACAAGTCAAACAGCTTTGCCTTATTCCCCCCCTCCTCTCTCACTAAATATTCCCATAGTATCCCCCCCCCCCTGTTTCCTCCTGCTGGGGTTTCAGCCCCGTTAGGGGTTACTACATGTTAGTACACTTGGGATGTCTGATTTCAGTGATGCTAATTAATTTTTCTGAAAATTTTTTCAAGATGTAAAGGAGTAGAGCATTTTATCCTAGAGATAATTGACAAGTTACCAGACATGGAAATGAGGATCAACGTCAGAGACTATCCACAGGTAATCACCTAATTTAAAAAAAAATGCTTAATATATAACTTTCTAAACTCATGCAAGACCAGAGAAGCTACTAGTTTGTAACAATTATATCTTCTACAGGCAATTCTGTGATTATGGTGGTGCATAGATCTAAGCGGTATCTTCTCAGTGGTGGCTCAATTCTCTATATTCTCATGTCCTGGGCTCTCCTTATTCTCCCCAGACCCCCAGGTTACAGGTTAGCTCAGAAATGGATTCTAGCCTACTAGCTACTTCCTTGACTTAAATCAAAGAGGAAGATATATTAAGTCCTAGAAATGGCAAGCATTCTTAGAAGTTTAAACTTTGGTGAAAGTTTATTTTTGCCTAAACAGATTCCCAAGTGGTCAAACCCTCTGCCTGTTTTCTCATTCAGTAAGGTAAGAAACATTCATTCATAACTTTTCCTGCCTTTGTCTATTCAAAGTGCAATAAGCTGGCACCATTGCAGTTCTCCAGATGAGAAAGGGTTCTCAGGTTTAAAAACAAAAACAAAAACAAAAAGCAAAACTAAAGGTCAGCTACCTCGCTTGCCTCCCATAGCAACTATAGAGCACAAGCAATTTCTGATCTCTGACAAATGAATCTTAATTGCGGTTTGCAAGGCTCATTTCTATTAACTTGCAGGAATTCCTTACTGATACCTGACTTTTAAAACTGATCTGGCATTGTGCCATTGGCCAATGTCCTAACTTTGTTCGAATGAATATACAAGAAGTGGGGGTTGGACTATGACAGCAGTGGGGGAAAGGGGTACAATGATAAAGCACACTAGTGACGTAATTTTGCTTTGTTTCTTTAAGACAGGTAATGAGTATGACATCATGTACCCAGCGTGGACATTCTGGGAAGGGGGGCCAGCAGTGTGGCCAATTTACCCCACAGGACTGGGGAGATGGGATCTGATGAGGGATGAGATTGAAAAGTGAGTTCTCACAACGTAAATTATAATGTAAATTTCAATTTAATTAAGATTAGTATATTGACAGCTCTATTGTAAAATGTGGTTGCTTATTTTCTACAGAAAAGCTAAGGAATGGCCGTGGGAGAAAAAACAGACCAAGGCATTTTTCAGGGGATCTAGGTTAGTTTATTAGCAAAAATCAATTTTTTTTTGAATATCAGTATTTTTTGGTATGTCTCAAATTTTCTAAAAAGTTTCAGACATCTTGTCAGAATACCGAACCCCAAAAAATACTTTAAAGGACTGGCTATCTAAGCTTTGTCAAGGTGCAGTGGCCTCGTTGTTAGTGTGCTCGACTCCAGATCAAGCAGTTCAGGTTCAAGCCCTGGCCAGGGACATTGTGTTGTGTTCTTGCACAAGACACTTTACTCTCACAGTGTCTCTCCCCACCCAGGTGTACAAATGGGTACCGGTGAATTTAATGCTGTAGGGTAACCCTGCAGTGGACTAGCATCCCATCCGGGGGGAGTAGAAATATTCCTAGTCGTTTCATGCCACAGAAACCAGGATACGCTCCGGCCTGATGGGCCACTTGGCTCGTAAGCAGACTTAACCTTACTTTACCCATCTGGGTGTTTTGTGTTTACAGTGTATTTGCTTGCTTTTATTGCTTTTAGGACATCTGCTGAGAGGGATCCATTAGTGTTATTATCTCGCAAAGAACCAAGCCTTGTTGATGCTCAGTACACCAAGAACCAGGCGTGGAAGTCTGATGCTGTAAGCTCCTTCAAATCGTTATTTCCATTTATATTTTCTTGCACTGGGATATAGCTGAAACATTTTGAGTCCAACTAAATACATGTACACAGAATCTAGTTAGTATTATGGAAATCTTCAAAAAGTGATCGTAATGTAGAAAAAGCCCATGAACAGACTTCGAGAATGTTTGTAAAATACTCGGACGTCTTTGGCCGATCTTCATACAACTCTTCTGTCATTCAAGCCAGGCCATCCTCAGGGAATTGCCTGTGATTAATGTTAAGTATTTCATAATTTATTTTGCAGGACACATTACATGCTCCACCAGCCAAGGAAATCAAGCTTGAAGATCATTGTGAATACAGGTTTGCGAAGTTTGCTGCTTGACTATCATAATAAATCTCAAAAAAATTTTCCCCATCCTTTCAACACTCCTCGGCATTTGCGTGACAACTCAAATAATGGCTGCAAGGGAACCATATATGAAAAGATCGGGGATGCTCTTCGTCTCGCTTAGGAGTATCAATCAAGGATTCTGGTCTCACTTATGGTGTTGATGACCAAACACGACTATTTTAGCAAAGTATCTTTAAGGGTGCGCTCGAAGAAATAGAGATATGAAAAACTATTTTGTTTCCGTTTTAGGCTCGATTTGCACCAGTCCCTCAAGTTCTGTCTTCTAGCCCAGGTTCCTCCCATGAACAGCGGCTAATAATCGAGCCTATTTAACAAATGGTAAACGCCGTAGCGTACTCTATTGAGTTATGGATGTACGCAGGAAGTTGCAAAGCACGAAAGAAGCGTAAGAGTGCTTCTTGAGTGCTTAGCAAACCTGTCAAGTGCATCCATAAATCAATAGTTTACAGCTGTGGCGTTTAACATTTGTTTTATAACATAACATTGACACATTTGGAGCAAAAGAAGTCCATTTATTGAGCTACATCACATTAGCACACACACATCAGCAGTGTACACCCATGGGCAAATAGTAGATGATGAATTCACCAATCAGAGCGCGTGCTTTGCTTTAGTTATGTTATAATCCATTTTAAGTGGTATCTTTTAGGGGTCAAATCTCGAGATTTATTCGCCAAGATTGGTCTTCTTTAGGGGTTTAATTCAAATTTGCCGACGAGCATCCTCGACCTTTTCATATGGGAGTCTCCACCACCAACTCCCCCCCCCCCCCCCACACCCCACCACCACCACCCCCGGGCAAGGGAGTCTGCGTCTTTTCAGTTTTGTTGCATGTAGATTTAGATATCAGTGTTGGTAGTAACCCCACCGTTCCTTCTTCCAGAATGTCACTAAAATGTCACTTCACTGATTCAAGCAAGCATTCATTTTTCACCCGTTGTGTTGCAGATACCTGTTCAACTTCCGTGGAGTAGCAGCCAGTTTTAGATTCAAACATCTATTCCTGTGCAAATCATTGGTGTTTCACGTCGGAGATGAGTGGCTTGAGTTTTTCTATCGAGCACTTAAGCCATGGGTTCACTATATACCAGTTGAAACTGATCTTAAGAACGTTAGGTAAGTTTAAATCAAAATGTTGAACCATTGGTAGCATGTTTGGGATAAACTAAACTGCTGTGAGTAATGGCCGAAAATAAAAAAAACAATACGCGTTTTGTCAACGGCTTGAAATAATTTTGTAAGGTTAAAGGTAAAGTCTACATACGAGCCACGTGGTCCATCAGGCCGGATGCTTATCCCGGTTTCTGTAGGCTGAAGCGATTAGGAGTATTTCTATTTCCCCCCCCCCCCCCCCCCCGTGATGTGCTAGTCTATTGCAGGGTCACCCCCAGCATTAAATTCGCCGGTACCCATTTATACACCTGGGTGGAGAGAGGCACTGTGAGAGTAAAGTCACTTGCCCAAGAACACAACACAATGTCCCGTACAGTTCGAACCCGAACCGCTTAATCCGGAGTATAACTCTCTAACCACTCCACGAAATAATTTTGTGCTTGCCCCTAAATTTATTTTTTCAATATAATTGTATGTCCTGTTTCTATTTTTCAGGAACCTTATTGAATTCGCGAAAGCAAATGACGAAGTTGTGAAAGCAGTGGCAGAAAGGTAAGCGTTATGTTTTATTTTATAGCCACACCTGTCATTTTTTCTGCACCATTTTCAGTGAAAAAATAGTTATTGAAATGATATAACCAGACTTACCTTAGAAGTTCTCAGTGCTGTAAGGCATTGCACCGCAACGGCCTCGCTCTGGTCCAAGAATTGGACAGAATTATGCTGAATGTTTTGCAAAACGCCAAAGGAACACATTGGAATTGTTCATTATAGACAGGAATTTGTTATGTCGACGTTTTTTAATATACCTTTACTATAATTAAATGACAGTCGATGTTTTTAGAAATGGTCGATTCCAAAAGGGGTTTTTCGTTTTATGTGTATTGTTCCTTTATCCGATGTTGACAGTTGTATACTGTAGCAGTTGAAAATAATAAAGACGCTTATGGATGGTGTTTTGAAGTTTGCAGTTTTGATCTTTGGGATTTATTTTTTTCTTTCACAGAGGCTACCAATTTATTAAAGATCACCTTCGAATGCAGGATATACGGTGTTACTGGAAGAAGCTGCTGAAGAACTACGCTAAACTAATGCAGTGGAAACCGAAAAGAAACTCTGCATTCCAAGAAATAAAACCCTAGGCATTACAAATGCATATGGAAACTTTTAGGATATAGAGTACTTTCTTTCCATTGTCCTAAGAAGTGTTTTCTGAACGCTGATTGGTTTATGAAACTCGTGTAACGCGCACCGACCAATGATAGTTTAGGTAATATCTTTTCAGCCAATCAGAATCAAATCCAATCAATCGCCCTTGGCGTTTGCGATTTTTCCCGCGCTAAACGCTGGCTACACATTTTTCTTCGTCACTTCCTCGAAAGCGTTCTCTGAGCGCTGATTAGTGTATGAAATCCGTGTAACGTGTGCACTGACCATTCAGAGTAAAGGTGATGTATTTGCAGCCAATCAAATTCAAGTCCAATCAATCGGCGCGCTTTGGCGTACGTGATTTTTCCCGCGCTTAAATGCCAGCTACATATTTTTCTTCGTCACTTCTGATTACTCTGTTACGAATTTCTACATTAGTTAGTATTTTTGTAATTGCACTATTTATTGAAAGAGGGCCATATTTAAGTGCTGCTGATGCAAATGTCACTGAGCCACTGAAACGATACACATTGTATTTCAGTATTAAAAAATATATTAAATGCTCTAAATGTCACTTTTTACTTTTGTAATTTGTAGCCAGTGTCAAAACATGCTGGACGGTAAACAGATCTAGCTCTCAGTTAATTTACGTGGACCAAACTTCTCGAGCCAGGGATTTTTCCGTCCGCCCTTCGACTCGGGAAGAAAAGTACGCCCGCCGATTCGAGACGCACATGTGTCAAAGCAGTTTCAGTTAGCGAGGGGCGTACGGCATAACCTCGAGCCACGGAACTGAGAAAGCTCTGGATTGATAGGGAATTCAAATCGATTCTTGACAAGTTTAAAGATATTAGATCAAAGGTTCCCACTGACAAAAGACGAAAAAAAGCTGTTGCTAGTGATATTGAAAAATTTTGTCCGAAACCTTTTTCGAGCAATTTTTTTGGCTTGCGTGTCTGGTAGTCATTCTGGAAAGTGATAAGAACACAGCAGACATTTCCCAGAATAAATAAAACGTTTTTGCTTTCGAGGAAAACGTAGGTGCATAACTTTGCGATAAATATGACCACTTGCGAAATATAATAAAGAAGAAATAACCGCAGGGTAACAGGATGACACCCTTTGAAACGAAATATTAAAATTCATGAAGGGAAATGAAGACTGCATTATTAGTCAAGTAAATTCACGCTAAAAAATATTCACAACACGCGAACCTATGTTTTGATATGCTAAATCCTCTCGCGACAAACTTTCATCGTCTCATGTATGGATAACCAGTTTCACAGATTGTTCAAAAAGCAAGCTGTTCATAACACGCAAACCTGTAATTTCTTTTCACGGAAGCCACTCGTGAAGCGTTCGTAAGGAAACTGAAATGTTATGACTGATATGGTAAATCCTACCGCAACAAACCTTCATCATCTCATACATGCGGATCGCTCCAGTTAACAGTTTGTTAAAAAAAAAAAAGAAAGAAAAAGCTTCGTCGCCATCTTCTTTCAAGCCGATCACATCCACAATATCATGGAAGCTTTCAAGAACTACCTTGTAGGCAAATCCTGCAACCTAAAGGAAGAAATTGAGAAGTTACCAAAAGAACTGAGAAAGCTCTGGATTGATAGGGAATTCAAATCGTTTCTTGAAAGGTTTCAAGATATATCAACAAGACGGGAAAAAGGTATTTCCACTAAGGTTCTTCCTTTTTTGCCAGAACTTGGGCGTTCCTTTGATAATGAGGTACATAAACGTATACTTGTATGTTATAAAGACCTGTCGAAACTGTGGAAAGACCAAGAGCATTTGTCTGGAGAATTGCCACGGATGGTTGCAAGTTCATCCAACAAGTATCTAGTCAATATCCTTTGTCAAGAAAGAAAGATATTTTGTACCGATGATGTTATGGAACAACATTTAAAGTTCGTATCACGCCTATGGGAAGAACAAACCTTAAAGGTAGAAGAACTGCGTCGCGAGTTCCAAACGCAAAGTGATTCGTCTGTTCCTGATTTTTTCGGACACAAGTACGTTTTACAACAGATTGCTCTTAACTTTATGGGTAAGCTCTACATTTATCCCCTTTTCGGTAGTGAGTTTCCCAAACATCCTGGTGTTTACTTCATTTATGATGTTGGTCAAACCCAGCTTTATGAAGGAAGCCCGGTGTTTCCTTCCACACGTTATCCGGTTTATGTGGGGATGTCAAAGAAGAGCATTGCAAGGCGACTCGAAGGACATCGCAAAAACATTAAACACCTCATTAAAAAGGCCAGTGGTAATGAACAGACGGAAGCAGCGAAACAGTCAGACGGGAAACAGACAGAAGGAGAGGAACAGTCAGACGAGGAACAGACAGAAGGAGAGGAACAGTCAGACGAGGAACAGAGAGATGACGAACAGACAAAAGAGAAACAGACTGAAGAGGAAAAAACGGAAAAAGGGACACATACAGAGGTGAAGAGGGAGGAAACTGATTTTTTTTTCCGATTTATGATTGTGGATCCGGGACACTACGCTTGCAGTATTGAGAGTATGTTGATTGAGTACTTTTGCCCCGTGTGGAACAGCGAGACGGTAAAGTTGTCTTTCGGAAATGCTAGTCGAGGTAAAACTCGCAATACTTGGTACAAATACCACATCCTTGAGGATCCGGGTACTATAGCAGACGTTTTAGGTCGTCTTAAAATCTCACCTTAATAATTACGCGATAATAAGATTGTACTTTTTCCTCATGCTAGCGACTGAGCTCTCTTGGAGTTCAAAACTTTCCGTGAAACTTCTTGAATTTTATCAACATTACTGATAGCCTCCGTTTGGCAAAAAAATATCCTCGGATGTTTGTCCGCAGACATTATCTGTTCCGAGAAGCGAACAGTATCCGAGAGCGTATGAAAACTGTGATATATCCCACAGGCGGCCCAGACGTTGAATATGATTAATACGTGACATCATGCTGTTGTCGATTGCGTTACAATTTTAGCCGTTTATGAGACAATGTATGACAATGCTTCGAAAATTACTCTAAATGCTACGTGTAGAAAATAATTTGAATAAAATGGCTAACCTTATGTTTGCATTGCGTTATTTTGATGTCTCTGGGTTCCTGGAGGTTGTTTTGAGCCATTTAGGCGAGTTTCATTTTCTGGCGGTTTGCTTCCCCTAAAGAGAGGGGGAAGCAAGCGTTTCTCTTTAGGGGAAGCAAACCGCCAGAAAATGAAACTCGCCTAAATGGCTCAAAACAACTTCCAGGAACCCAGAGACATCAAAATAACGCAATGCAAACATAAGGTTAGCCATTTTATTCAAATTATTTTCTACACGTAGCATTTAGAGTAATTTTCGAAGCATTGTCATACATTGTCTTATAAACGGCTAAAATTGTAACGCAATCGCCAACAGCATGATGTCACGTATTAATCGTATTCAACGTCTGCGTCGCCTGTGCTAGCTGTGAATATCCGAGCATTTTTTCACGCCAAATGGCGGCTATTTTTTAGTTCGCACTTTTTAGCTCGCACTTTGTCTTCCGTTCCGATACCTTAACTTGTAACTTAAGAGATAGTTACTGTTCGCTTTTTATCAAATACTTTTTCGCAGCACGTACAGTTTTGAAAATTGGGGAATATCAATCGAATATTCCCCAATTTTAGCTGGCCATATATTCAGTGACATGACCCGTTTAGACTAATCGCGCGTGAGCGAAAATATTTGATGGATTATAACAGGAGCCATAGTACTAGTATCAGTGAGAAATTTATGAGGTTGCATAAAAATCATGTGAATTATTCTAATATGGCAACTATTTATTTATCTTTCCTGCCGCCAATGATTTACATATGTAAAATGTTATCACCTGTCTTTCAATGAATTGAAATTATGCGAAAAAGCCATCAGTTTTCTTTGTCTCGCTGATCTTTTACCCAGATCTAACCGTTCTTCGTTTCCTAGAAAATCGTCGTGATCATGTGGCAAATGTCAAAGACGAGATATCCGAGGCGATTACGCATGTTTAACAGAAAACAAAACATCGCAGTTACAATGAACAACACGATGATAAAAGTCTAACGCACTTACAAGATTTCCGAGAGCAATATTTCTTATCACCAGCTAACTCCAACCAGCAATGTTCCAAGGGTTTTTCGTTTGAAATTTGGTAGGTGCGAGAAAAGCAAATATATATTTCAAGGGCAAGTCCTGGGAACAAAGTTGCAGCAAACTCCGCCTTTTCTAGAGATAGAAACCAGGTCAACGGACAATGTAAAGGTGGATCTAATGCGCAAAATGTCGAAAATTTCAACTGTGTTGCATTCAACCTTTCTTTATTGTTTGGAATGGTAAACTTGTTGTTGATAAATCAATGGCCGTTTTCTCACTAGAGACGGATAATCCGTCTAAGACGGGTTATCCGTCCAGCACGGATAATCCGTCTTAGTGTGAAAACGGAACGGTGTTCATTTTAGACGGATTATCCGTCTATAGATGGATAATCGGACGGATAAAAATAGACGGATAATCCGTCTAAAATGAACACCGTTCCGTTTTCACACTAAGACGGATTATCCGTGCTGGACGGATAACCCGTCTTAGACGGATTATCCGTCTCTAGTGTGAAAACAGCCAATAATGATTTATAAGATTGTAAATAATATGATATGGTTCCGGACTATCTTAGTTCGCACTTTGTCTTCCGTTCCGATACCTTAACCTGTAAGTTAAGAGATAGTTACTGTTCGCTTACCATTCCACAGCCCCGCACTAATTATTGTAAAATACTGTACATATATAGCAAAGGCAGCGTTAGTAGTGCTGCCTTTTGTTTGAAACTTGAAGCAAAAAAAAAAAAAACTGGATATTTTCCAAACTGTATTGTTTAGCTATGTAAAGAACGATGTAAGTAGTCTTAACGATCATATTGTACTGTAAGTAAGTATTGTACTGTAATATTATTATTTCCTCTTTTTATTTGTTATGTTTTTTCCTATGTGTATTGTGTTTGTAGATCAATTAAAAAAATTTAAAAAAAATAATTATTGTAAAAGAAGTCTGTCCTACAGTGGAGCTGTACTGTGGAACAGTTTACCCTTGGATATGCGTCAGTCACCCTCTCTTGATGAATTAATTTAAATCTAAGTTGAAGAATTGCGATTTTGATTGTAATCTTATGTAAGTTTTATTTTGCTTTTATGCACGGCTTCCTTGTAAAGCAGGTTTTTTTTATCATTTCTTTTATTGTAGCAGTTATTAGTGATTTATTAGTTTGGTAGTTAGACCAATTGAATTCAATATTGTTAAGTCCTGAAGGAAATGCCGTGTCTAAATAAAGATTTTACCTTACCTTACCTCACCCTACCTTACCTTACCTTACCTTACTTTACCTTACCTTACCTTACCTTACCTTACCCTACCTTACCCTACCTTACCTTACCTTACCTTACCTTACCTTACCCTACCTTACCCTACCTTACCCTACCTTACCTTACCCTACCTTACCTTACCTTACCCTACCTTACCTTACCTTACCTTACCCTACCTTACCTTACCTTACCTTACCTTACCTTACCTTACCTTACCTTACCTTACCTTACGTTACCTTACCCTACCTTACCTTACCTTACCTTACCTTACCTTACCCTACCTTACCTTACCTTACCTTACCTTACCTTACCCTACCTTACCTTACCTTACCTTACCTTACCCTACCTTACCTTACCTTACCTTACCTTACCTTACCTTAACCTACCTTACCTTACCTTACCTTACCTTACCTTACCTTACCCTACCTTACCCTACCTTACCTTACCTTACCTTACCTTACCTTACCTTACCTTACCCTACCTTACCTTACCTTACCTTACCTTACCTTACCTTACCTTACCCTACCTTACCTTACCTTACCTTACCTTACCCTACCCTACCTTACCTTACCTTACCTTACCTTACCCTACCTTACCTTACCTTACCTTACCTTACCTTACCTTACCTTACCTTACCCTACCTTACCTTACCTTACCTTACCTTACCCTACCTTACCCTACCTTACCTTACCTTACCTTACCCTACCTTACCTTACCTTACCTTACCTTACCTTACCTTACCTTACCTTACCTTACCTTACCCTACCTTACCTTACCTTACCTTACCTTACCTTACCTTACGTTACCTTACCCTACCTTACCTTACCTTACCTTACCTTACCTTACCTTACCTTACCTTACGTTACCTTACCCTACCTTACCTTACCTTACCTTACCTTACCCTACCTTACCTTACCTTACCTTACCTTACCCTACCTTACCTTACCTTACCTTACCTTACCTTACCTTACCCTACCTTACCTTACCTTACCTTACCTTACCTTACCTTACCCTACCTTACCTTACCTTACCTTACCTTACCTTACCTTACCTTACCCTACCTTACCTTACCTTACCTTACCTTACCTTACCCTACCCTACCTTACCTTACCTTACCTTACCTTACCCTACCTTACCTTACTTTACCTTACCTTACCCTACCTTACCTTACCTTACCTTACCTTACCTTACCTTACCTTACCTTACCCTACCTTACCTTACGTTACCTTATCTTACCTCACCTTACCTTACCTTACCTTACCTTACCTTACCTTACCTTACCTTACCTTACCTTACCTTATACCTTACCCTACCTTACCCTACCTTACCTTACCTTACTATACAACCATGTCAAGGCGATCTTTTCTTACTATAGAAAAAAGGTGGTTGTATTAATGTGGTTTCACACAGCCCGGGCGGGGCGGGGGGGTACTTCTTTACATGGGCTATATAGGTATGTGCGGAACCAAAGGGTATGGTTTTTATAAATAGGGTATCGTTTTTGGCCATCAAAAGCCCTTTATAAATTATGTTCATAAATAGGGTGGGGAAAATCGCAGATTTTGGTCATTAATGGGTGAATGCTTTTGGGAAGCGGGCCGCGCACCCACAACCAGTTTTCTAGGAGCACCCCCAGTAGTAGTATAGGATCCAAGTTATCCAGATTTTTAATTTATTCAAGATGGCTGCCGACAGAAGTTCGAGCAAATCGCAAAAATGAGCCAAAAAGTGGTGCAAAAGGTGGTTCACTGAAACGTTGGCGAAAGAGAAAAGTGGTGCTAGTATGACGTCATGGCAAGGGGCGATACCCCCTCTCCCCTCCTTTTTGATGGGTTGACGTCATGGCAAGGGGAGATATCCCCTCCCCCTTTGTGGGCTGCCGTCATGGAAAGGGGCGATACCCCCTCTACCCTTCTCTTTGATGGGCTCACGTCATGGCAAGGGGCGATATTCCCTCCACCTCTGTGGGCCGCCGTCATGGAAAGGGGCGATAACCCCTCCTCCATAGGCATAACAATTGCACAAGGAACTTTTATAATATAGAGTGCCTTCTTTCCACTGTCCTAAGAAGTGTTTTCTGAACGCTGATTGGTTTATGAAACCCGTGTAACGAGCACTGACCAATCATAGTTTTGGTAATATTTTTTCAGCCAATCAGAATCAAATCCAATCAATCGCGCCTTGGCGTTTGCGATTTTTCCCGCGCTAAACGATGGCTACACATTTTTCTTCGTCACTTCCTCAGAAGCGTTCTCGTAGCGCCGATTGGTTTGTGAAACCCGTGTAACGTGTGCACTGATCAATCATAGTGAAGGTGATGTATTTGCAGCCAATCAAATTCAAGTCCAATCAATCGGTGCCCCTTGGCCTACGCGATTTTTCCCGCGCTTAAACGCCAGCTACATATTTTTCTTCGACACTTCTGATTGCTCTGTTACATTAGTTAGTATTTTTGTGATTGCACTATTTATTGAAAGAGGACCATATTAAGTGCTGCTGATACAAATGTCACTAAGCCACTCTAAAACAATAGACACTGTATTTCAGTATTAAAAAATATATTAAATGCTCTAAATGTCACTTTTTACTTTTGTAATTTGTAGCCAGTGTCAAAGCATGCTAGAAGGTGAACAGATCGAGCTCTTGGTTAATTTACATGAACCAAACTTCTGGAGCCAGGGATTTTTCCGTCCGCCCTTCGCCTCGGGAAGAAAAGTACGCCCGCCGATTCGAGAGGCACATGTAGCAAAACAGTTTCAATTAGCGGGAGCGAAGAGCAGCATTTTGTCCGGTTACTAACGACAAGTAAAATCCTTGCTAATTCAGTTTTCAAAATTCATTCCCGACGGATTTTATGCCATGGCAAAATTGTGTGTTGAGATACAGTTGCTGAACCTTTGTGAGCTATCGGAAATAACGAGAGGCGATGGCTTCGGTAATGTTCGACAATCTTCGGAAGCTATTGGAACGTCCTTGGTCATTGGTCAGAAACTTTCGGGAATTTTTCGGACAAGTTAGGTTTGGCTTGCATGACCCTCAGTCACTCTTGAAAGCGATAAGAATACAGTAGACATTTCCCAGAATATATAATACGTTTTGTTTTCGAGGAAAACGGAGGTGCATCAGTTTTCGATTAATATTACCACGTGCGAAAAACAATGAAGAAAAAAAAAAACGCAAAGTGACAGGATGACACCCTATGAAAAGAAATATTAAAATTCATGAAGGCTGATACGGTAAATCCTCTCTTTGTTTAGCGAACAAGCCTTCAGTTGATTTTTACTCGCTTTACGTGTTCGAGGCAAGGAGGTACGCAACATCATGAACAGACATCAGAAACTAAAAGCTCGCTGTGACAGTTTCAAGAGCATTGATGTAGGCAAATCCGGCAACCTGAAGCCGGAGGAGATTGAGAAGTTACCAGACGACAAACTGAGGAGCATGAAAGACTTATGGAATAAGAGGCAATTTATAGATTTTCTCGAGGTGTTTGAAGGTATGATACCAGCCGTTGCCTCTCAGAAATCGAAAAAAAAGAAAGGAAGAGAAAAAAAGAAATTCCCGCATGATGAGATTAATGCAACTCTGCCTTTTTTACCAGAACTTGGATATTCGTTTGATCGTAATGTACATTCAGCGATTTACGCGTGTTACAGGAAGCTGTTAGAGCTCTGCGGCGCCCGTGATGCTTTGCAACAGAGTCTTGCTCGTTCAGTCAACAGGTATGTGGACAATATTCTTTGCACAGAGAGAGAAAAGATGTGTCCAGGTCCAGATATAAAACAACTTTTAAAGTTTTTCTCAAAGAATTGCGAAGAACAAACCTTAAAGGTAGAAGAAGAACTGTGTCTCGAATTCCAGAAGCAAATTGATTTGTCTGATTCTCGATTTTTCGGACACACGTGCGTTTTACAACGGATTGCTCTTAACTTTCTGAAAAAGCTCTACATTTATCCCCTAAATAGTACGTTCCCCCGACTTCCTGGCGTTTACTTCATTTATCATGTCGGTAAAACCCAGCTTTATGAAGGAAGCCAGGTCTTTCCCTCCACACGTAAGCCGGTTTATGTGGGAATGTCAACAACGAACATTGCAGAACGCCTCGGAGACCATCGTCGAAAAATTGAGAATGCCAGTAAGCTAAAGCAATCAACCAAAAGTCAACAAACTGAAGGAGTGAAGTTGGAGCTGACTGATTTTGTGGTCCGGTTCATGATTGTGGATATAAAACACTACGCTCCATGTATCGAGAGCATGTTGATAGAGTATTTTAGCCCTGTATGGAACAGGGAGGCGATGGCATTCTCTTTTGGCACTGCTAATGACGATCAAAATTTGTGGCACCAATTCCACATTAGCAAGAATCCGGTAATCATAGAAAATGTCTTGCGTGATCTGAGAATCTAGGAGAATCTAACGATTTCATTCTGTTCTTGAGAACCGTGACGCAGTGATAAGATGGTATCGTTTTTCCTCTCGTGGTAGCTTGCGAGCAAGAAGGAGTAGAGGGAGTCGGGAGAGCTGCAAAGACAGCTTGCTAGCAAGCTATATATCCTCTTGGTGATATTTCCAGATGTGACCAAAAACTGAAAACCCGTTATACTTCATCACGTTAAATTTAAAACTATCTGAGTTATCTAACAATACATAACTGTCATAAATTTATCGCGGCCGCATAAAATTGGTGTTTGCGCACATCATATCTGATAAGTCAGTGAATTTGTGTTTCTTTCACCAGTAATTTAAAAACATAAAATTTTTCCACCTGTATTTTAATGGCATGCGAAAAAGTCAGTTTTTTGGTCTCGCTAATCTCTTACCCAGATCTACTCGTTCTTCGTTTACAAGAAAATTCGTTTTGATCACGTGCTGAGGTGTCTACGGTAAGACACGAGGAAACAAAGCAAAAGTAAAACGTACTCAATTATTTCCAGGGGCGATATTCCATTCTTCTAGCCGACTCCAGATAACAATTGTATTGCATGTATTCTATAAAGATGGTTCGTTAATATTTCACCCTGCGAGCAGTTGGTTCCTTCTACGTATAGAGAAACAACTGAACTGTTGAGGGGAGGCAAGGGTAATTTCGTGACGCCGTGATACGGTTTTTTTTTTTTTTGTGCTCTGTGAATCGTGATTTGACAAAAAAACTGTTCCGTGAATCGTGATTGAAGTGTATTCCGTGACGCGTGACATGTACAAGTCCTTGGCTGTGAATCGTGAATAGATAAGAAATAAATTGTGAATGTCTAAAGTTGAGTTCGTAGCTGAATTTCACTGCATTGTGATCAGATTTTTTCCGTGACCTTAGTGAATTTAACGCTTGAGCCAAGCCGACTGAGAGTAGCGACAAACGAAACATGTTGACAGGTTCAAATAAACCCGTTGATTTCCTGATGGATGTGGACTGTATCCTATATCTCACAAAAGGTACAGTCCTGGAGCAGTTGCAGAAAGTTGGTAGAGTGGTACATCCACTTGTACCAGACAGATACAAAGTTACCGAAACGAACAGAAGTGGCCTCTACCCACATCCAATTGCGGTGACTTTGGGGGACCACAGGAAGCTGCTAGTGTTGGACTACAAGCCTATGAACAAGACAACAAGACTTCTGCAAGTGCGACTCCATTCTCCGGCTGAGGTAAAGATAATCAAGGAACTTGGGGATGCAAGAAACATTGTGTGCCTTAAAGGCATTGCGTACGTTTCGGAGCCAACGAGTATCAATGTCATTTCAATCTGATATCGGGCAATGTAACGCCTCCTGTGGACAAACTGAAGAAAGAACATCTTTAGAATGTTCTAGAAGGGTGGCAAGTATCCACAGAAGGTACAGTGCAGCATGCAGTTACGGGACCGAATGAACGATATCATTAAGAAGCGTACCAGTGAACACCAGAAAGCAAAACATGACACCAAAAAGGTCTTTCTTTCTCAAGATGTGGGCATGATGCAGCATGACAGAATCTATCATCGTAAGTGCCAGCGACACCGAGCGACATTTTTACACAATTGAGTTCACGTCTGATGGAGTTGCAATGCATGGACTAGTAAAGGAGTTGCGTTCTTACCCAGCTGAATGTCTCCAGTGCTATCCATGTGTGTGAATAATGAAACACTGTTTGTGTCATTCAAAGGCAAGAATGAAGCCGAGAAGCAAGGTGAGCTTCTATCAATCGATCTCACATCAAGACAAAGTTCTTTTATCTTACACAATGACGCTGCGTTATGCTCTGAATGTAGAGGAGTTGCAAGTTATTTGGACGGTGTCTTGTTCTGTGATGCGGGAGCTTTCCAGGTCAAGTATCTTCATCAGGATGGCAGTGTTGATGTGATTGCTGGAAACGGCCAAGAGAGTAACGCAGAGGGAAGAGCAGAAAACTCTTCGTTTGGTCAGCCGATGGGAGTTTGCAATAACAATTGCAATGTTTTGTCACTGACCCTCAGACAGGATGCCTCAAAATTCTGACTACAATTACCGGTACAGTCACCTATCTGAAAAACCTTGGCAAATTGTTCCGTGCATTTTCAGTTTATCTGAAACATCAGACGGTTCCACGCCTATCAATAGCTGAAGCTCTGCAAGAAGTCGGTGATCTCAAACGATTGACTCCCAGAAAGCCACAAACGGTGCTGACGGTTCTATCTCGAACCTGTCGCTTAAGTCCGTACAAATGATCTACAATCAACTTAATCGGCTGGATGACAAATTGAAGTCTACCAACAAAGACATCCACGTTGATCCTCATGCTTGTCTGACAACCCAAGTGGAAAATCTGCACGCTGTTGGTCCTTTCAAGGATCAATGCCCCACATCTCTTAACTACTCCCGTAATCTGGGAAACACTGTTTACGAAAGCATCAAAAGGATCACAAGCTGGGCAGCCTATTTTTTCACTCACCCAACATCCTACTATCCAATTCCAGACAGTTCAATTCCACTGTAAGACATTTCCAAACTTTCGCATCTTGGCAAAACAAGGCACTTAAATTCTGCCCAATTCAAGAGCAGATCATGAGAGAATGGGCAGTTCAGCATGGCAAGTGCGTTCGACAGAGAACTGTGAGGCAAGAAACAACGAAGTTCTAGGCTGGCACTTTACCTTTGAATATGTATCGTCCAGCAGATTCTGCTTACGCAAAGGACAAGATCCACCTTGAACCTCCTGCACAGTATCAGACAGCTGTTCCACCAATCGTCGACGAACAAGAAGAGCAAGAGCAAGAAGTCACCTTCGCTCATCCTGAAGTGTCTGAAGCCCCCGAAATACCAGAAGATGATGTGCAGTATGAAACAGACAGTGGGCCTGACGATGCCGTGGAAAGTGACAACGACGACGATACTCTGACCTTCTTAAGAGCCGTAACAACTCGCAGTGGAAGAGCTGTCCAAGTCCGATATTTCTCTTAACAGGTCTCTTAAAGTAAAACCAGCAAATTAAGATTTCAAATATCACCTTTCCAACAGCTGTAAATTATTGGTAAAGTTAAAGAATCCACTTTTTTGTACAAATTTTGATTATAGCTTCGTGCACATGTTCGAGAATCGTGAAAAGGGAATTTTTTGTTTCGGGATTCGTGAGATCGAAAATTTACTATCGTGACTTCGTGACAAGATCCCCCTTGCCCCCCCTCACTGTTCGCAAGGAACCGAATCTTGGCGGTTTAGGCAGCAAAATTTAGAGAATTCAAACAATAATAATAAAAAAAGGCCCGTCATACAGTTGGCGTTAATCCATGCAACACTGTACACTGCAACCGCGTCTTATGACCATCACCTTACTGAGTTGTATTGCGTTTTTACGGTATTTTTTTCTTTGTTCCGAAGCCAACACGCAATCGGTCTCCTAAAGAAAATGCGACGACAATTTTATGCAAAAAGCTAGGTAGTCGTATTAACGGAGTTCCACTGGATATGATTCTGCAATATTTCGTCAAGCACGGTCAGATTTCTTTTTAATTGTTATTTCTTTTTATTTCTTTTTAATTGTTAGACTTTTTGAAAAAGATTCGGCAAACTGATTTTCATGTTTAATACACTTTGATTATATTTTATCGCTTTTAGCGCATTTTTTTTTAAAGTGATTTTTAAATTAGCTTGATGTAAATACCTTTTTTTTTTTAAGCTTTTATAATGTTGTACATTACTTAATTTAAATCGTGGAGCACCTGGAAACTAGCGAACAGCTAAGTGTGTACTTGTCCACGTTAAATAAAGTATGTCTATGTCATGTCTATGTCTTCGGGCCATTTTCACATCATGGTGGGTAGGAGGGCTGGGGAATTAAAGTGCTCTGCATCAGCAAGTGTAATTGTTCAAATAACAGCGTTATCAGCCGTCCTTTCTTAAGTGTTAAATGGTGACTGGTAGTATCAGTTTTTTATTATATAAACATCAATGAAATACCAGGTGCTCTTTCGCGCGAAAACATCATATCTTCACACGTGAAAATCGTTTTTCTAATTACACCGAGGTATGTTCATAGTTATGTATGATTCGTGTTAACTGTAGAAATAATTTAGGCATACTTGCAGGTATGATGAATCCATAGGGGCTATTAGGCTATTTAAGATTTTGTAAGTTATGGAAGAGCCACTCGAAGGCATCTCTTTCAACTTTGCTGTAATTTTCTGTTTATTCGCTGCTGCATTTTCTGGATGATGCAACACTCGCTCTATCCTAAACAAGATGCCCGCTCCTGATGTTGTGTTTGTATTTATTAAGATTAGTTACAAGATATGTTATAATCGTTTCAGCGGGGAGATAAGAGCATAAGACAAGTTGTCTTCACATGTGAAAAGATCACCGTTGCCTTGATCATCTAGTAAATCGCGCAGTTTCGCAGAGAAAGTCAGATTGATTGGTATTTCATTGCTGTTTATCCCGGCCTGATCGATGGATGAAGCTGATAATCAATAACAATCGATTGATATCCGAAATCGATGACCAATTAATGAACAAAAATTTTGTCTTTTTCGATTGTCAACGATTGTCATCGATTGCCATCGATTATTAACGGTTATTTTCCGGTTATTTCTGCAGAAGGCAAGAGGTCGCCAGACACCTGAGACACGTTATCCTTAGCTGCAAGTGGAACGCAAAGATCGATTACAAATCGGCGGGACATCGAACAAAAGTAAATAAAAAATCGATGGCAATCGATAGCAATTAGAGAACTCGAGCTTGTGATTATCGATTTGGCGATAACAATCGATAGAAATGAACTAATTGTCATTGATTGATGTTGATTGATCGAGTGGATTTCCGATCGTCGATTGTCATCGATTGATCAGGCCGGGTGTTTATACATAGAGCATTACAAGGCCGCTTGAAGATACCAAATTTCTCTTCTCGTGTTGAAAAATATATCAACATTCGAGCAGAAATTTCCTATCTCCGAGCGGCCATGTAATATCCTCAATTTAATGCAATTACTTCAAGAATAATTTTAGAAATAATTCTCAGTTGACACGTTTTAATGAAGTAAAAAACAAAGAATTTTTAAAGACTACTTCTTCGAATAAGTACAACAATCATATGTGCTAACTTTGTAAGGTGTTTAATCCATCATGTACCAATGTGGCACAAATATTCCTTGCCTCTAGTGATAGTCTTGATGAAGTCTTCTCTTCTAGATTTACTCGTTGTGATCAGGCGTTCTTTTTACCACAATGGCGGGAGAAAAGAACACGTGATCACAGGTTGTGTATCTGAGGGATTTCTTAGCTTTGGAGATCAAATGCCATTTATTGCTCTTTGGAGCCCTGCAGAATTGCGGTAGGGCTTGAGAACCCAATCCTTTTTCTATCTTGGACGCTTTAATTTTAAGGCCAGAGCCAAAAATCTCTTCAAGCCCTGAAACTCACGAATATTTAGAGCAAAGAACTACTCACGTAGAAGGAAACTCGAGGCAAAATAAAATTCTTTAGAACATTAAATACACCTTATTTAACGACAAATAAGTACAATAACCAGTCTCTAGTTTTATAAACAACTCTTTTCCTTTCATAGTGCAACGCCATATACCGTTGCGACTGGATAAGGTTTTGATCGGTCTTTGACAGCTTTGTAATGGCTTTCCCATTGTTCCACCAATCAGAAACGAAGTTAATCTGACACGCGACAAAGACATGGTCGCCACGTGATCTTCACATGCAGGTGAACTTGTAGGCTCGTTCGATTGGCCGAGAAATTTGGAAAACTAACAAAGTTTCAAGAAAAAGACAATCAAAACCTCCAGCAAACGCAAAGGCGCTATAAACATTCCACTGAATATATATAATTAAATAATTACTAAAAGTTCTCTTTTAACTGTCCTTCAGAATATGCAATGCTATTTGGATTTATAATATCTTTAAGTAAGTAAAACAACATACAGATTACCAGTTCTCTATTTCCACAACAAAAATAAATAAATGTTGCGTTAAACAATACAATGTTCACGCTAAAGGTAACATACTAAAATTGGTTTGTACATAAACGATCATCGCTGAGATTGACTCACTTTAGATTTCAAACGCTGTTATTTCACCTCAAGTGAAAACTAATTCTAAACTTTTTGAAAACGTCAGACTTCATTTGAGCTAGTTTAACAACACACGTTTAGGTGGTGTGAACAGAATGTGACAAGTGAAAACCAGTCCAGGTAGATCAGCCTAATCATGATAATTAGGTTCCATTTATTATGATAATTTAATTGTTGCGTTAATTATGCTAGGGTACTCGATTTACTCAACTCATCAATACGCTAGTTTGGACACTCAGTAAATCAAACGCAAACTATTTAACGGAAACTTCTTTCACTTGGGGTTAATGTCTGGTAAGTTTATAAGCACTTACGCCAGTGCAAAAGTTGTGCTTTCTGGTTTTCTGTCACTAAAACATGTTTAGCTGGAAGAACAAATGTCCACTGTTTTTTTTAATCCAGCTGCACTCTACACAAAAATTAATGTCACTTGGAAGTGTCATGTTACGGACTTTGTTAGTCTCCGCGGTGAACTCTGCAAGATCCGAAAGTTAAATACAGTGTCCGAAAAATAAAAAATTCAAACTTTCCTTGATTTGGGGGGTGAAAAAGAACTATTCTGTCATGTCCCCACAGCAGCTCGTCAAAATGACTGAGTCAAAACTACTTTGGACAAATGGGCTTTATAACAACAGGAAGAGTCATTCTGAACGAACCCATGAAGCTTGAAGTCTCGACTCGAGGTTTTTTTTTAATGGTCCAAATAATCCTTTGACCTCTAAACAACATCTCTGAGCCAGGGATGTTCTATACACTGTACAGCGGTTGCCCTTTTATCGGTGTTAAAGTCTAACATTGGGAGCAGGAACGCTGAAAACTCCATGGCGTCTTTCTCAGGCCATTCGTACTTCTCACGTAGGACATCGTACAATCCCCTTGAGAAAAAAAGAAAATAAGATCAGCAATTACTTTGACAGCTAGAGCGGTTACTTTCACGTTAGAGCGGTTTTCAATTGAGTGTCGAAAGCAATCAGGCAATTACTTTGGTTTCGATTTTACTGCAGATTGAGCTTGGCTGAGTAGTCTAATTGCTAATTAATTGGTTTGGATTGGGTTTTACGACACTTGATTGAAAACCTTTCTATTCTGCCAAGTAATTAGAAGTGTTCATATCATATCACACAAGAATTCACAATAATACGTCTGTCACGGTACTTACCAGGGTCGTAACTTCGAAATGTGCTTGAGTTCCCCTGTTGTAATAGAGCGCAAATAATCAGTTACCTTTTTAAACAATAACAAAAGAAAACACCTTCAGCATGGTAAGGTACTTGTCCTAACATGTGTCGTAGATTTGGGGTCTGAGGGGGGGAGGGGATTGGAGGTCATAGGGCTGAAGATTTTCTCCCCACACTCCACCCCTTTTATTGTAGAAAGACGACACCCAACTTGACTTTGCCTTCCCCTCCCCCCTGTCCTTTCTCTTTTTATTGACTAGGAGTGTATCAGCTTCTGCCAGCAAAGAATACTGCGAAAACAGATGTGGTGCATCACGTCTGGTGTAGAACCAACCTTTCTTGTTGAAAAAGTCTCTGGAATATTTGCCAGAAAGAGCAATATGCCTCGGAATCTTCCCAAGAAGTTCAATGACATGAGCTAGATGATCTGTGAAAGAACAAAACAGTCCATCAATTTATCATACTAATTTATAAATATACTATTCATGTATTAATTGACTACTATGTTTACCGTGAAGGTAAGACAATGAGTAACAATAATACCTTCATCTCTTGAATAATCTTCTCCAGAGTGGGGCTCGAAAAGAAAATCCCCAGTAGCCAGTTCAAATGCCTACAATACAAAACAAAAACATGGAAAAGTCTGCATATGAGCCAAGTAGCCATCAGGCCGGCACTTATCTCCAGTTTCAGTAGCATGAAGCAACTGGAGTATTTCCACTCCTCCCTGGATGGGGTGCTAGTCCATCACAGGGCTAACGCAGCATTAAATGTGCCAGTACCTATCTATACAACCGAGTGGAGAGAGGCACTGTGAGAGAAAGGTGTGTTGCCCAAGAACACAACACAATGACCCTGCCCAGGGTTCAAACACAGACCGTTTGATTTCTGGTTCAGTGCACTAACCGTGAGGCGACTGTACCTGCACACACACAACACCGTACTATGAGTTAATGTGCCATTTTTTCTTAAGTTTGTCACCCTCCATGTATCACACACACATGCAGGGCATGTAAAGGGGAAGCTGTTAGATAATTGTAGCACCTATCATTTACTATAGGCCTATGACAATAGGTTTACCATAATTAAAAAGACACAGATTGTACTCTAACGTTAGCAGATCACTGTTTCTCACCATACAGGCTGTACTCCACATATCAGCTGGCGGACCATAACCTGCTCCAATTAAAACTTCAAGGCTGCGATACTGTCTTGTTTGAATCTCTTCTGTAAAGTGATGATGCTGACAAAAGGTCAAATGACAAACAGTAAAAAAACTTATCAAAAATAACGTAATGGTCTGTACAAATTCAACTAATAACTGACAATTAATTTTTAAACTGAATTAATTTGACAGTGTACATTCTATATAAGTCTATATCTTCCTGCTGTTCTGGATCAAGATTTAATTTTGGTTTGAAAACTTGCACTGGAATCATGAAAACAGCAAACACCACTTAAAGGTTTGGTATGAAATCAGTCTTCTGACAGAACGGAAGGGAAACACATGCATTACATGTAGTTTTTGTCACCCAGGCCAACAAGTTGTCATGTGAGCCACACTGGTTCTACGACAATCAAAGTGTCTCTTTATGTAAACAAGAAATAAAATCAAACACTGCAAAATTTCACAAGACCGTACAATTTTTTCATCTGAATTCTCTTTCTCAACACTCACCACCCAACAAGCATTTCCAAGGTCAGCAATTTTCACTCTTATGGAGTCATCATCTTGATCAGGTTCTACAGAACCTTCTTCTAGACAACTTTCTTCAATGCAGGTTTCTTCAGATGCAGCTGGAAGGCAATATAAGAGGTCAAATGCTTTAGAGGCCTTCTAAATTGAGTGTCAAAAGTAATCAGGCAATTACTTTAGTTTTGGTTTTGGTTTTGGTTTCACCATGGTTTGAGATTGACTGAGTAGTCCAGCTAAGTAATTGGTTTGGTTTTGGTTTTCCGACACTCAATTACACTACAGTCACTAAAATTACACTCTATCATCCACAAATTAAAGCACTCGCGCCCTTTAAATGCCTTTAACTTTGTTTTTGTTCTTGTTGTTGCAAACATGATTAATATATCTTTGATGTTTTTTCCTAATTACTTCCTATGCAAAAATGTCAAAGGAAATTTGTTTCAAAGCTTTGGGCCCACATTGGTGGACATGAGAGTTCAATCTTAATTTTTTGAAACCTCAGATTTTGCCAAATTTCAAGGGTGTAAAAGCAATACGGACACGTTGTATGAAGTACACTTATCGGGATGACCCACCACCCATCAAAAAAGAAAAAGAAAAAGAAAAAGAAAACAAGATATGCACATTATTTTACATCTAGCTTTCTCTTGAATACCTTTCTGTTCCGGTAATGACTCCATGTCAACACTCTTGCTGTCCTGTGCTTCACCATTGCACAGTAGTCCATCTACAAATCACACAATCACACAACATTAGCAGTCCTACAATGGACTAGCAAAGGAGTGGCCACAACAAAAAACCTATGATGCCCCGGCATTCCGCAGGGTATGGTTAAAAACACTGGCCTAACAAGCCACACGTGGTTGTAAAGATATTTTTAATTGGAACTGTGTTCAAGTCATACTTGTATCGGCAAAGAAAATTTAGTTGCTCCAACCACAGTAGTAGTAGCAATCATGCCTAGTCATCATACCACTTGGTTCACTTCAGCAGCACATCTGGCCAACATTGGTCGAGCCGGTCTGTATGTCATTAACACTCGGTCAAGCCAAAACAACCCATAGGAGGTCAAAGGAGCTTGGTATGCCACTGAAGCATACCACAAGGGTAAGTTCAGTTCTTTGCTGTACCCAAGTTTGGCTGAAAATCTTGTGATACAGTGAAACCTGTATTAAGTGGACCCCATATTAAGTGGACCTGCCTCTATTAAGTGGACACAAGAACTCTTGAGTCCCTAAATTTTCTTCCCACATTTACCGTAAAATAAACCTACATTCAGTGGACATCTCTATTAAGCAGACACCGACACCAGTATTAAGTCATTTTGTTGCACAAAATCCTGCAATAAGTGGACACTTCAAGGGATTTTTACTTCTAAAAGCTTAGCTCTGAGACTCCTTTAACATTGTTTAGCAATGTTGTTTTAAACCTAAGTAGATTATTCCAGATTGATGCATTGACTGACTGGACATTGTGCTATGAGCAGTATTTGATCTTACACTGTGTTACACTGTGTTACAGAAGGGTTAATAATGAACTATTATGGCACAACACAGTAGGACCTGTTTAGAGCAGACACCCTGTATTAAGCAGACACAAGTGAGTGTCCTAAGGGTGTCCGCTTGATGCAGGTTTCACTGTATCAGGTTAGTGACTGACCTTTCAGGAAACCAGGTCAGTATCTAGAGATTACGCTCTTGACTAGACAATTTTGAATGTGGGTATAATAAAAAGAATATTTAAGGGTTGGCTTTACCTGTTTCATTCTGTTCTTCCGTCACTGACATATCGTCACCAGAGACAACACATTTCTCTTGTAGAGTCTGACTACTAAGTTCCTCAGAAAATTCTACAGACTCACTATCAACGTGATTTTCCACAGTCTTTTCTGGCAATGGATTTGTTTCAAGTCCACTAGCATTTTGTTCACAAACTTTGGAATTGTCCACACAATTTTCTGTGTTATTGCTACAACATTCTTCACTGTCCTTTTCCAAAGCTTCCTCATTTTCTTCCAGCATCCCTTGCTCAATTTCATCCTGTTGTTGCTGCTGCTTTTCAATTTGCTTCTTCAATTTTTTCTTCATTTTCTTTTTCTTGTTCTTTGATATCTTTGTTGATGTGCATTGCTGCAAATTAAAATATTTTTGCAGCAAGAGGTGATAGAACCATAAGCCTGATGGAACAGAAATAAGCCATTCTTTGCATCGTTAATGCAACCCTCATTTGAAAGATGTCCATTTCACAAGAGCCAAAAAATTTACCCTGATCAAAATAACTCTTCAGAGAGAGCCCCTGCTTGGTATTTCACTCTAAATTTTCACAAGTAAAAACATCCCATCAAGACACTAGATCGATATCAGTATAGTTACATACCATCTTAAAATTTAATCACAGACATCTTTAGTGGAAGGTACAACTAAATAAATTGAGTCTATCTAGACATAGATCTGTTAATTTAATCGTGATGGCTGCAAAACCATAAACACTTAATATGCAGGTTACATTTATAGCCTTCATTCTTCACTTTTTCTAACCATGTTACTACACATAAAACTAACGAAGCTTTGACTATTCACATACCTGCATTACTGAAGGAGGAGCAGTACTAACTGAAAGAAAAAAAGAATGCAAAACGTGAAATTTAACATATTTAGATGATTTAACTAATTCTCTCAGTAGTACAGATTCAATATGTAATGCCCTGTTCAGACGTCATGCTTCTGCCGTGCTGAACTTAATTACAATTAAGTTTGACTGTAGCATGGCACAAACACAACTCTGATTCACATGTTGTGCCAGAGTCGTAACAAATTCTGTCTGATGTACTGAAAACACATAATAATTCTCCTCATAACCCACTGTGGAAATGAAATCTCTCCAATATAAATTAAAATATAATTTGTGAATTTTGTTTGGCATAGCAGAAGTACAACATTTGAATCACTGCTGTGCCATAGTCATGTAGCACGGTAGAGGTTGTCTAACTTAATTGCTTGCCAAACTTAACTCAAAAGATTGATTCAGATGCCATGCTTCTACCAAACTTAATTCCTGATTTTAGTTTGGCATGGCAGAGGCACAACATCTAAACTGGCCCTAACTTCTAACAATGTCCAAACACTACCAAGCGGACAGGTGATGAGAATACAGTTAATCATCATCAAGGCAATGAAACACCAAATTCTCATGTCCATTACTGAAAAAAGTGTATGCAAACAAGTAAGGAGAAATAATATCTCGAAACTTACTTAAGGCTGGGGAGTAAAGTCCCGAAGCTCTGGCTGCTGCAGCTTCTGCTGCCAGTTGTTGAACATGCTTCTCATTCACGCAAAGTAAAATATTCTCAGGTTTGATATCAGTGTGAATAATTTTACACTTGGAGTGCAAGTAGTCGAGGCCTTGTAATGTCTGAATAAAGACCACAGTTGAAGATATCACCACATGAAAATTTATTGAGACCAACCAAATGTAATCTAATTTAAAGTAAGCTTTTTAATAGAATGTAATGTTAGAAATAAACAAAACAAAGCCAGTGGTAATCTGTCATCAGTGTCAGCCCAGGAGTTTGGGTTTATGAAAGGGTATATCGGGGCTGGGGGGGGGGGAGGGGGGGGTGTAAAGGTTAAAACTGCATATGAACCAAGTGGCCCATCAGGCCGGAGCTTATCCTGGATTCTGTAGCATGAAGTAACTAGGAGTATTTCTACTCCTCCTGGATGGGATGCTGTTCCATTGCAGGGTTACCCCCGGCATTGAATTCCCCCATACCCATTTATACACCTGGGTGGAAAGGGCCACTGTGAAAGTAATGTGTCTTGCTTACGAACATGACACAATGTCTCTGGCCAGGGCTCAAACCTGAACGGCTTGATCCAGATATGAGCGCACTAACCATGAAGCACCTAGGAATAGAAAGTAGAAGTAGAAAGAAGTAGAAGTAGAAAGAAATTCAAACTTACCTGTTTTATGATACTCTTGACTTGCAATATTGGTATTCCTTTGTAACTGGACTTTATTATTAATTTTAACAAGTTATGACCTAACACTTCAAAAACCATACATATATCTGTGAAGCAAGAGTCAAGGAAATAAGGCATTTAAAAAAGACTTGGTTTTAGAAAAAATATATATTTAAAACAATTCCTTCTATTAGAGAATGGGGTCTGATCAGGTGACCTGCCCTGCCATAACGGATACGTGAACCATTTATTCCTACAATTTTGAAATCATCCGTTAGCTGGACAACATGTTTATATCCAGTGTGATTTGCATCTGCTGTGTGCACCTAAAAGATATCAAGGGCATGTGTTTAGATATTACATGAAGTAAAAAGGGAAAAATACACAATGAGAGATGTTACTATCTTAAACCAAAAAAAGAATTATTATAAGTAAAAACAAATTCTTACAGTTCTTAGAAGTTTCATTTCATCTATAGCAGTTTCTGTATAATGAGATGCGCTTTTAACAATCTTCAGTGCTACAAACCGACGATCTCTGGAAATAAAAAAAGAAAATTATGTCACTACATTGTAGGGACATCATGAATGAACTGATAACCAGAATATTTTCAAAATATGATTCTGCAGTATATTTTGCATAGTGACCCAGTAAATGTGTTTTTGCTTTGTGAGTTAGGTTGTTGTGATCTCAGTTGCGTAGCTCTCCACATCCTTGCAAACTGAGACTTCCTTTGAGTAATCGAGTTGGCTGCAGAGACATCTATGCCAACTCTCCTGAATTATTCAAGAGTCTCCTGGACACAGACTGAATCTCTGGAACACTTGATGCATTTTTGTGACTGAATTGGAGGAACTTTAATTTCAACAGAGTGTTTTTTTAGGGTCGATAAGCTAAAATTGGCGATCTCCCAGACTTCAATTTTGCTAGGTTGGCATCTCTGCAAAGATAAAGGACTCATTTCCAGTTAGGAAGTGAGATCTACCTTCACTGAGAAAGAAAAAGGTTCCTCCCACAGGAGGAACCTTTTTTCCCACACAAAAACATTTTGCCAACATTAAGCACTGGATTTCAAGAACACCCAGAAGCGAAGCCTATATACCCCAACTACTGATTACAATACTCACTTGAGATCCCATGCCAACCACACAGTTGAAAAGTGTCCCCATCCCAGCTTTCTGATGATGCTGTACCGGTTATTGAACAAGTCACCTAATCGAACAGGATGGTACCCTCCTGAAAGGGAAGAAATTAACAAAGACCATCAACACCCACACACTTTTCTTCACAGTGTGCGTAACTTGATTTCTTTGCATAATCTGAGAAATTCCACCCGACAGAGATCACATGTCTGAGGTACGTTGTAAAAAATTCCATTCCTGATAATGGAGTTCTACGAGGATTTACGTGATGGGGGCTCACCAGTTGAACAAAAATCCCATAAATTGCAATTGGAAACCAAATCAAATGTAGCAATTTACCAAAAAAAATCTGTTTGACAGAAATTGTGTTTTTGAAACAATTTTTCGAGGTAACTAGTCCTACCATTTCAATTGGTACAAACTGTCATTAAATTCTATGGCTTTTAGTCTATTTTTCTCTTTATTTTCCAGTTTTTCATCATGGGAGAATAATGTTTGACCAAGTTAAGTACAACTGAGGGAGTAACTGCACAGTCAAATAATTTCAAAATCAAGGAGCAAGTAGTGCAAGCGTGACTTGAGATCACTAGCACAATAACTGAGTCCCTAAATTTCCATATGTTTCAAAGTCTAAAGAGAACATTAATTAGGAAGCCATGAAAGTGCACACAATTGATATGCAAATACACAAACATTTGTTATAGGATACCTGTAATATGAGCGCACACCAATCACATGATAAACAGGAGCAAGGAAACCAATCAATGATCGAGAATTTTGTTATACACTGTAGATAGGATTAAGCTAATTACATCATGAGCACAGATTTTTTAATTCTAAACTCAGATATCCCTCTCACTGGAGAAGAGTTATGTATGCACAATGGTAGATCTGTCTTTGCCAGCTGTAAACTGTTGAGGACACTATATAATTATGTAAATTATGTGCTAGAAGAATTTTTCTGGCCTTTGGCTGACAGGTGTCGGGAAATGCAACTCCTACATCGGTGCAGGAGTATCAGCTCCCACAGTGTGTGGCTCCAAATTTTTCATATTAGGTGTTATGTTAAATTTTTAAGCAAAACACATTCTTTTAAGCCAATAATTGTGCCCCATCCAAAATGCATCATAATTTCAAATAATACTCATGGAAATTTTTGTCCCTTTTAAATTGCTACAGTTTGTTACATTTTGATTTCAATTCACCAAGAAAGTCAAGGTGTTTAATAAACAAATGACAACTTAACAGTCACTTTCCATAATGATGATGGAAATGTGGTTCCCTTTCCACTCAATGCAAATTTCTCGCCTTGCATAAATGCAAAAACTATATTTCTGTTTGGTGTGTTTGATACGCATTAAGCACTATAAATGGTAAAATTATTTGGAATGCATCCCTTCAACTTTTGACTACAGGATTTCCTGTTTCTGTATGTAAAGATCAATTTTCAAAACATAAAGCTCTTGAGCTTCAGAATCAAAACAAAAACAATAAAAACATACTAGTCTTCCAAAAAGATACAAAAGGGAGGTAGCGCAATAAGTTTCTCTTTTAAGCATTCCAATTTTTTTTCTACCACAATGACTCTGTGAGAAACAAAGCGCTATGTTTGTAGCAACATACAACTGCACATTGTTACGAAAGAAAGGTTACTGAAGGTGAACATCATCTGGACAAAAATTTCCATAGGTTTGCTTTAATTTAAGACCCTCAATCAAGCGATTACGAGAAAGTTCATAAAGCAAATGAAAAAAAACCTCCATTGTGCTTTAAAATTATTGTTTGATACAGAGCATAGACTTAATTGTTGTCACATTTTCACTTCAAACAAAGCCATTTGTTGCCGCGTTGAATATTTCTTTTACAAAATACTCATGCAGTAAACAGAGTCACCTTCAAAACACTCTAGAAACGCTTTGACAATCGTATCGCTTATTGACTGCAAGATCTGGCATTATTACCGATATTTACCGTGTGCAAGTCCAACTCGATTCATCAGTTGAAGTTTGTATACATGTACATTAGAAAAATCGCAAAACAAATTCCTTTATCGCTTATCTTTTCGTGAAAAACTTCCATATTTCCTGACAATACTAATCGGCCGCACTATTTCAAAGGACGAAACTAAGAAGATCAATTTCAAACCCTCTCAATACGTGTTGAGCTTTCGGGCAGCATAATTTTCCAGTTTTGAACACGCTACAGACAGATTAATTTTATATGAGCTTGTCAATTTAGACACATCTTTAGGTGCATTGTCAACGAAATTTTCAGCTAGATTCACAGTAACGAAGTAATGAAGAATAAACTTCTCCGAGTCTCAGCAGGAATATGCATAATTTAGCCTGGTGTAGATCGCTGTTCTTGTGTATAAAATACGAAAGGAATTGTAAAACCACTTCAAACCGACACTCGCTACAATCGCCAACGTACCTTTGCAGTAATCTCCTGGCTCCTCTTGTTCCTCTTCGTCGGAGTTTTCGTCCACTTCATAATCTTCATCGTTGAAACTAGACACACTCCCGCTAGACATAATACAAAACAGAAAACATTCATCAACATTTAGCCTGTAAAAAAATTAACCATGAGTTCTCTTTACCTTTTCGGCTTGGTCTTGCTGTCTTCTGGCCTCATGCGTGCCTTTGGTGCTTTGTACCTCTTTTTCTTCGCTTGTATTGCAAGAACTGAAACGAGTCACAGTAAATCAGTGAGTAATATATCCCGTTGTAGAGCTTAGGAAAGGGCATGTTAGTTTATCTAACCTTTCCGTTGCATTTTGGAGTTCATTATACCGTTTTTCGTTGCCTCTGATAAGCTTGTTGAAAAGTTGACTATTTTTTTGGCGCGCATGTCAGCGCACAGGGATCGCGGGCTCGACAGCTTAATGCGTGAGCAAAAAAAAACAACAACTTCCATTTTTCGGCTAAGATTGCTTTCTAAAAACAGTTCATCGTAGACCTATTTTTAACGGTCTTTCTTTTTCAATGGACTAAATTTCACTCATGATTCCTGCTTTTCAAAAATGATTTTTAGTATCAGACTAAAATAGATCCCATGGAAATGTAGTCGCTGCAGTCGACAAATCATGAAAAAAAAATTTTTTTTGATCGCCAAAAAATTAAAAAGTATAAAATTAAAAAAAAAGGAAGCTGGAGTGAAATCTACTATGGAATTGTAAGATACCTTAAGAAGTGAAAAAATATATCCTAGTATCCTACTAATATCATGCTCAGAGAACGAGAAAATATTTTATTTTTGAGCGACACGTTTCAATTGTTGAATTCACAGATTCAGTTTCCTGCGGCAATATATTAAAATGTTTATTAAGGCCACCACTCATGCTGATATCAAGTGGTGTGTCAAATCGCTAATATTGTAGTTCGGGTTTTACCAGAGGGGGGTAAATGAAGGTGTCAAATTTGCATTTTCGTAGTAGCATAGATATCGAAATCTTCACTTCAGTCAAGATTCTTCTTGGCAAAACCCGAAGCCCCTGCCATGGTTTTCTGGCTAAACGAAGGGTCACAAGGATCTACCGAGGTGTAATAGATGTTATCAAGCAACCTTGATGAATATCAATTGTGCTCCTCTAACATGGGGTCAAAACAGTAACAATCCGCGACGGGAGCAGGTATTATAATTTATTCAGGGAACTTAAAAACAACACAAGAAAAACAGTGATACCATTAAAATGCGCAGCTTGGCCTTGAAGAAATTTTGAGTTATGTTGATTTATTTTTTCATGTAAGGAACAACCAATGATGGCTGATCATCTCGATTAAGAGAGGTTACAGTGAATAGTAATCAATTGATATCAATCAACTGATCGATTAAACGTTCACCAAGTTCACGAAAGGCAAATTACTGAATTTATCGGACTAAGTGATTAAACACTAAGTTCTCCACAAGATTTCAAGGTCACGTAATCTGTCGTCCCAAACACGCTTGGATATCCCTGAAAAGCCACTAAAATGCTCAGGAGTAAAATCGGATAAGAAGTTGTCGATAACACGTCCATTAATTGGATTAAATTTACCGGCCAGATCACGCGATGTCAGGAGCCCATGATGGTGATGGGCTCCTGGCGATGTGAAGAACACTTGATCGTGAATAAGAAATACTCGACAGCATTTTGGCAATCGTGTTAAGTTGAAGAGCTGCAAATCTCGAACAATTTCCCTATGGTGTTACTAAAACAAGATTCACTCAACTATGTAAGACAATATCAGTGTTCGAATTGAATGTTTCGATAAAAAACGGTCTTGACTTTTCTGACCTCAGTTCTCTCGTTACACAAAGTAAACTTCAGAACGATTTACAGATAACTTTGGACCTAGAAAATTTAACGATAATTACAACTCGCGAGATAAATCAATGCATGCATGAGCTCGACTGAAAATATGTCAAAATATCAGTGCGTCTGATCTTGGTTTTGGTAATTAGTCTAAATGTTTCAAAATTGACGCAGAACTTGATCTTGTCAGGATTACACACAAAGGCAAACTCATCTGTACCCGTAACACTAACGAAATACAGCTAATCAAAGGTAACCTCTACTTGTAAAAACCCTTTTAAAGATCTGTTTTGTAAAGAAGTGTGTATTGTAACTCAACGACTAATACCGAGAAGACTGGTAACACTACTAAATTATAGATTCGAAACATTTAAGTTATTCAACCGTTTCGGTATGGAACATTTGTTGTTGCGGAAGAATTTTTTGTCAAACTCACTCGTAAAGCGAGTTTAGAGGAACTCTATATCATGACGGATTAGAAAAAAAATAACTTTAACTTTCCAAATCAAAATAATGATTTGTTCCGGGCCTCGACCAACTTATTTTCTGTCCTCACGCTTGGCTAGGCTGTTCAGTAAACAGACAAAATATCTAAAAACATCGTAGCCATCTCGTATCTCACCTTTTCTCCGACGGAATAGCACCGAAAACCTGTTATTTCGCGAAGCAAACAGCCTCTAGTATGGCATCTTCTGTAAGTTTTGATCCTAAAAAGCTCGAATTCTCCGAATACCAGATGAATGGACTTGAATGGATCCTGCGGTCAGTAAAGTTGATTGCCGCGCTGTTGCAGATTAGAGCGCTATCGAAGTTTGTTTTTGTTTGAAATGCGCTCTGATTGACTCCACAAACAAAAGTTCCACAATGACCTCTGTTTCACCCGAATGACGTTTGACATTCGCATCAGAGAAATTCTGACAGCTCAAGTGTATACAAAAGCTGTAATGAATGAAACACACCAGTGGGCGACAGATAAGAAGGATACAGAGAAACAATATTAACCTCTCAGCGATCTTCCACAATAATTTTTTTTAAAAATTACATTATCGACAAAAACGCGCGTCTTTGATCAGTAGAATCATATTTGTCCAACCCTATATACACGTATGACTGGATGACCTATAACTGATAAAAAATAATACATAAATAATTCTCAGCGCAAACTGTAGAGCAAGTGGAAGCCTGTGTTTTAGTTTGTTTAGTTTTGTATTTTTGTAGTTAAAAGTTTTATTTTTCTTTGTGGTCGTTTCTGACGTCATTGCTACCCGGTTTCCGTATGAGTCTCTTTTTTTATATCAATTTTACCCCGATTTCGGAAATGGAGTAATTTGTCCAAGGAACTGAAACAAAACCTCGACACATCCGGTAATCTATAAATGCTGGCGAGCGAGCAAACGAACAAATAAACAAACGAATGAACGAAGTAATTGAAGCACCGACGAACGAACGAACGAACGAACAAAGTGAGGGAATTATGAACGAACGAACGAATGAACGAACGAACGAACGAACGACCGACCGAAGTGAAGAAAGTACGAACGAACGAACGAACGAACGAAGAGCGAACGAACACCTTAGGTGGCCGTATTGAAGACATCATAATTAACTTCACAAGTCAAAATCATGCCATTATCACCAATTTACGTCCTGCAAACAAGGAAAGGAAGGAAAATGAGGGGTTGTGGTTAGTTAATTAGCCAAATAACGAAATGAGCTTGCACGAAATGGCAAATAAATCTATACAAACTAACTTGAAGGAAGTACTTTCTGGTACTAAAATGAAACGAACAACGGAAGTTTTAAATGAAATAAGAAATGTAACAAAAATACATCCAGCTTAAAATTTAAGGTGGTGCTGCCTCCCCCCCTTCCCCCACCCCCTAAGTCTCTTTCGTGAATTGAGAGGCAAAGGGAATTTTAAAAAATTGTCGCAATTTTGTCGGCCTGAAAGTCGCTGATTCATGTTAGAATATTGATCTATCGAACGTGGCCTATTGCTACGCGTTATCAAGTATCAGACTCCTTGTTTTCACAGGTGTAACTGGAGGGCGTTTTCACTGGAAAGGACGATTTACTGCGGTACAAATTTACTCATGATTCTGGGGCGTGCAAAATAATCATAACTTCATTGGTACATGTATCTGTTAAGCCAACTGGCGCGTTGTCAGCTGTCAATGACGAAAAATACATGGAATGCGCATTGTAACAAACGTGATAACTTTTAATTTCCTATACATTCTATATATACGTGAATAAATCTCTACCTTGTCTCGGTAAAAAAAAAAAACATAGTTGTCGTCAACAAAATCATGTCGTTCCGTAGCCTCAACGACCAATTGCTGAAGTCATAAGGTACAAAATATAACGAAAAAAGTGCAAGCGTTATACAACAATGTGCATAAAATATACAATTTAACGCATGGTCACTGTGAGAATATTTGTCGTATCGCACGTGTCAAAGAAACGAAATATTTGAAAATCTTCTTGTTGAAAGCAAAATAAAAACACAAAACTGAAATTAAAAGTCTCAGTCCGGCTGAAAGTCATAGTAAATAATCTTCCCTCTGCGTTACATTACATGTCCACTCCAGTGTTCATCTCTTAATTCAAGTCTTGCCCTTCGTTTCATTTCTTCAGCCGCCGAATCCGTACAATGTGCGCCCTTGTCGTTTCAGAGCGTATACAACGTCCATAGCGGTGACAGTTTTACGTTTGGCGTGTTCGGTGTAGGTTACGGCGTCTCGGATCACGTTCTCTAGGAAGACTTTGAGAACTCCGCGAGTTTCTTCGTAAATGAGGCCTGATATCCTCTTCACACCACCTCTCCTTGCTAAGCGTCTTATAGCTGGCTTGGTAATGCCCTGAATGTTATCGCGCAAGATTTTTCTGTGTCGCTTTGCGCCTCCTTTGCCTAAACCTTTTCCGCCTTTACCGCGTCCAGACATCTTGTCAGCAGCTCGCTTTAATTCTCTCAAAGATTTGGTTTACTCCTCAACGGTTTTGACAGCACGTAGAAACAGGAACTCTGAATATAATTCTTTCCCGCTTTTTTATATCCTTTGTACTGCCACCTCTCGATGTTGCCAAACATGCATTAATCTCATTAGTTTAATTGTTATTATCACCTTTTATTCACCAATCAGCTTACAATATAATACCAATGAATGAGCATTCCTAGTATTCCAGGCCCCGGCTTCGTCTCTAGTTCTGCACCTAATACGATATTGCGAGTTTCATATTTTCGTATGAGAGCTCCATGTGCACTTACTTATTTATCAAATCCCTAAGAGACATTTCTAACAATTTAGATTCGTTTGTGTTGACCTTTTTTTTAACTATAGAGGCAAATTCCAGCGAAACCGATGCGTCCCGTTGTGTCCCGTTGAATTTTCCAGAAGCCATGCCGTGCTTCAGAACCTGTTATTTCATTCCACCCCTGTTTCACGCACGTCTAGGTGTAGTTTAATTGTTTCTGTTGTTCTGTTATTTTCTCGGCCAAGGAGCTTTGTGGCCCCCGTCGCCCCCGCCTTCAACAAGCCCCCTGCCCCGCCCTCACGGCCGAGTCCACGAATACCTTGCACAGCGTCAGAGTATCATATTTTATGCGTTGTCGAACAATGCACACGGCTTGGACGCTAAGCTGCTTGCGCAATAGATATGATGATTGCGCAAGCTTCGAACTTTTTTATAGCACCAGAACGAAATCTTAGGTAATCGAGGTGAAAACCTTTGCTGCAGAAGACCTGCTACGGTAAAGTAATGGAATCATCGGCTGAAAATACAGATTCTAAGATGTCAAAAGCGACCAAGCGTCCCGCAAGCAAGGTGGAAGACGACGATTACGTGAAAAAGCGAGAAAGAAACAACATCGCTGTAAGGAAAAGTCGTATGAAAGCTAAGGAGCGGATCGAGGAAACAAGGCGAAGAGTTGCGGATTTAGCGAAAGAGAACGAAGAATTACGGAACAAGGTTTCTTTGCTACAAAAAGAATTGAACGTTTTAAGATCGCTCTTCGCTAACGGAGGAATCACAGTACCATCAGAAATTAATGTTCAATTTACGAACTCGAACACTGAAAATCAAGCAGTTCTATTGACGGCTGTCACGACATCTTTGGCAAACGGAGCGCTGCAAGAAAATCACTGTTCTGGAAGTGACGCCTTGGAAAACGGAATAACTACGCACGGCATTAAGAAAGAATCATAGCATTCCGTGGACGAAATTTATAAGCAGTGTTTATATTAGTCTAGAATTTATGGTTGGATCGGTCAGATATCCACATTTAGAAAATTACAAACTTGTGCATATTTTAAAAAGGGGGACTCCCGAGCCGAGCATCTATAGCAAACAAAGCCAAGAAGTTGACAAATTCAGATCAAGACGAGTTATGTCAAGAACCTTTGGCTTTGAACTGTAGTCGGTGCGAACACTGTTGGAACTTCTACAAGATCAAGAAACGACTTTTTATCTTGACAGTTACGATCAGTTCCTGTACCATGTCCATACTTTGTGTGATCATGAAGTTGCGGATAATTTGTTTTGCATCTGTGATCTTTTATTTATGGTTAAACGAGTGAAGTTATGAAGTTAGGTTCTGTTGTAGTTTTCATTCATGTAAGGGTTAAAGTTATGTTATCAAAACGTTTGTATAGGTCATCTAAGTTTGCATTTCATAGAAATGTGAATTATACTCTAAAGACTGATTTAAGCTTATAGTTAGTTGAGTTGTTCACCACTTCATAAAATTTAAGAATAAGGACAAATTATATTTCTTAGGACGTACATCATACCTAATTTTTTAGACTGAGGCTTTTTTAAGTTGTATGCTGCAAGTTGATTTGTGTTCATAATTATGCAAGCTCTGTGATGAATCTCACAATAGCCGCTGCTAACTTGAGTGCATAAACATTAAAAATATAATGAAAAATAATAATATATGATACCAAGATTTATTGCAGCGATTATATTTTTTTAAAAAAAACAAGCAGTTCTTGTCTGAGATTAAATGCATTGAAAGTTCCAGCTGTCCGAGTTGCGCAATCTGTACAGTAAAATAACTTATCCTAATACACCCTAGTTATATTTGCACAGTCTGACTCTCGAACAGTATTCAGCCATTTATGCTGAAAAAGCAGGAAAATGTATTTTAATCTTTAAATTTAGCAGATCCTGAGAAATCATGCTATCAGTGCTGATAATTTTTGTGATGAAAATTAGTCTTTTAACCTTTTTATTTCACAGGTCAGTATCCAAACCTCATCTAATTCATCAGTTTTCAGTTGTCATGGTGACATGCTGGGTAGTCTTGAGCACACTAGCTCGTGAAATTCTGTGGTTTGAAAAACCTTCATTGGGTAAGACGACTTACCCTCTCCACCAAGGAAAATAACTGATCTGGGCCATTTCCAAGTCGGCTTTTGTAGTCTTCGTGCTAAACCATTCACATTGGAAATGTTCCACCTCAAGGTTCATTTTCATGTAAATTAAACTCATTTTCACATGAATGGTTTTCCATGAGGACTTGTTTTGAAATAGAGGCACAGAAATGGCCTATTCAAAGCAGGAGGGAGATTGGAGAAGGGCGAGGGAGGGATGGTTTCGAATTTGAGCATGACTATTTTCTGCTGCCATCAATCATCTTTGTAGACCTCTTGGAGATCCACAGTTCATTTCAACTGCTTTGACCCATTTTTTTTCTCCATTACAACAGGTTTAACCCATTTTGCATTTCTAACTTTCAACGTCATCATCATAATGATCGACAGCACTGAAAAAAGAGTCACGTTAACTTTGCTAACATTGTCATAATCAGGTTTTGACGATTCCGGCTAGGATCATTTTGGATCGCAGTCAGACTTAAGTCCACTTGGGAAGTAACCAACCAACTCAACAGACTTTAAAATAACAAGAACGTTCATTTATTGAACGTTCTTAACAGCAGTCAGTTACTTTACAAGTACCTAAACTGTAGCTGTCTACTTTTTTTTTTCAAGTTTGTAACTGGTACTTTGAAAAGTACTTCCATCCAACCTAAGCTGGAATGTTTATTATCACATGCAAAAATAACACATGACAGTAACCTTATAAGAAAAAATATCCATTCTCGACTATCAGAAAACTAATGACACTTACACCTACATCAATCCATAGGCTGATTGTCAATAACTTACTTTACATGCATGTCAATTTTCCATTTCTAGATATTTAGGTCCTTCAAGATTATAATTTGCCAACTGTCTCAAAATTATACCAGCTGAAGAGAAGTTCAACTTACAACTACTGTCTAGTGCCTCTGTAATACATTACTGACTTGCCTTTATGAAGGCAGTTTCATACAGTCATGGAACAAAACCAGTTGTAAGTGGATTCCTTTCTCTGAAGCCAAGGTTGTTAAGCAACAGATTGCACTGCAATGACCCAACAATTATTATTTTGCTTCATCAAGAGCTCAATATACCTTTTTTTGAACAGACTGTAAAAACTGTAAACTTTCCTAATGCTTTACTACAAAACCAGTTTTCCTAATCACTAAAGCCTTCTGACAGCTAAGTGAAAGTATGAGAAAACAACTTTTACTTTAGTTTACTTATTGTACAAGATTCATCACCACCATATTTATCTGCCTCATAATATTCAGCTTCTGACAAAAGTGTATTCCACTGTAACAGTTGGTGGACCAACAATGACTGGGCTAATTTTGTTAAAGTTATCATAATAATGTTATTTTTTTTTCTGTTGGTACATGTAGGTGCTTTAATTGCTCAAAACTTATGCATACAACTGCATGAAAGCACATTATGGTCCAACTTTGATTATCTGACTCTGCGAACTTCCAGTAATTACATGCAATTTTTTACCCCCATGGAATCGAAACAGTTGTAACCTACAACACCATCCATGAACCACTGAGAGCAAAAGTTGAAGCACTGTCAAGCAAAAAACAAGGGAAATTGAATGCCACTTGCAGTGGTCTATATCTACACTGTCTTGTGAATTCCCAGGCAAAAAATGCCAACATATTTACATTGATTTTGTATTTACTAAATATATAAATATTACTTCAATCTGTCTGTTCTATTTACAACTTTTTAAATTCATCTGAAGCATTCTTCCACCATAAGGTCATCGTCGCTCATTCCATTGTCTTCCTTGGAGTTTGGAAGTGAACCCCAGAGCATAATTTGGTTTCCTGTAAACAACAAACCAACAAACAATCATTAGACTGACATAAAATGATTACTTGTCATGGGATTGTACTAAATCTAAGGGTGATTTAATGGTCTATTCTAAAGGAAACAATTTAAAAGACATTTTTACCGTCATAAGTCTCTGGGACTTTAAATTGTCCAAAACTATCAATTTCATAATATGCCTGGGTCTTGACCTTGAATTTGAACCAATCACAATCTAGCATAGAAATCTGGCTCTCTGCTCCACCCCTTGAGGTTGCAAAGACTTTATGTGCAACATCTGACAAGAGCAAATTAGTGTGACTCATAAAGGACAACCAAAAGACATTGGAATTCATGACTTTGTGAAAAAAAAAACTGTTAAAAGTAGCTAAAAGTCTATGTGATGTATAAATTTTGTTAAATTTAGTTGCGAAAAGGGATCTCAACCCCCCTTTGCTAACCTCACCACGGATAAATATACATTTCACGTTCAAAGAAACATTCGTTTTGATATTCAATATTACAGGCACTGAGAAAAGAACAGCCATGCAAAAAGCTAAAAATTAACCTCACTTCCTGATAAGAAGCGAGGGAACGAATAAGGGAACACAAATTTTGTCTTTCGTCACACTACCAAATGAAATATTTGATACAGCTAACCATACTTTGGAGAACAAGCTGAAAAGCCAAAGGGACAAATTTAACCAGTTGTAACACCTTTTGATATTACCAGCAGCTGTTACGTTTTCCACGTGTCTCAAGTTTCGCACTTTTCCGAGCAACATTTCGAAAACTTTGTATCTTTCAAGAGAAATTTAAGAAGTTGCTGATGAATTTCATGTTGTATACCTGTTTGATCTAATCTTTCCACCGGATGAACGGCGCTTGAGTGAAACATCCAGAAGTGGCCATTGTTACAAGAACGAATGCACGACTGGCATGGAAGCGTCACATGATAACCAACGACATTTCCACTGAAAATAAAAACAAGCCGAATATAAGAAAAAGAATTCAGAAGTCAACAGTAAATACGGAATAACTGAGAACTCAAAAAGAATTTAAGCACGCGATGAATTCACAACGCACCATCCAAGACAGGCGACATCTTTGATTCGACATTCACAGTTTTGGGTCGAGTAATCCGTTCCTATCAACTGAATGGAACTGAAAAAGACGCGGAGAGTATTAAAGATGATAAGGAGATGAAATAGGGAAGCAAACGCTGTCCTAAGTAAGGAGGAAATGCATTTCAAACTCACTTTTCAGGAGGCAAGTCGGTCGAGTACAACTCCACTTTCGCGTCGGCTATCAAAAGTGCTCGCATTCCGCGAGCACAAATTCTTCTTTCGCAGTATTTGCACTCTAGTTTGACGACTGTTTTGGTCTGAAACGCTGGGTGTATTCCTCGCGACATTTTGCTGAGAAAACCACCTCTTTCGCTTTCGTTTTGACGTAAAACTTTCCAACACAACCTTGACTCAAAATGGCCGTTCTCTGAGAAAACATCTTCCAGTTATTGGCCAATACTGTCTTCTGATTGGTTGTTGCCTGGTGACGTCCACGCCTTACTTGGCCTTTAAATTTTTTAAACGCAACTGAGCAAGACGTGACATAACTTTTGTAGTACTCCGTGACACAATTTTGGATTGTTCCATCTGCACTCATTTTAGCACTAGGTCTATTAATTTTATGTAGAAAGAATAAAAGTTTCTTAAATCTCAAGCAAAGAACTGTGGTTTTGAATAAAAACCTCGAGTTCTGGACCTTTCTTCGCATAAATACATGTGTTATGTGAATTGTCCTAGTGATCAAGTCACATCACGAATGCTTCACGGCAAATAAGCGATCTTGCTTTTAACCAAAGGTGCCCTTACGCAGTTAAGAATGTTTTGTAAGAATTATAAACGCTAGCACGAAAAGTTATGTTCAAATGTTTACATTTCTTTTAAAATATATTTAAGTTTATATAGAAAGATAAACAGTGAATGAATTGTTTGGCTTATCCTTATAGTGCTTTATAAAAAACATACATATATATAAAATATTCGTAGCAAAATATAAAGATTTAAAGACAGAAGGTAAATGTAACTCGAGTTTCACGCACTCTGAGCGATCGTCAGACCTTAGTGCGTGAAACTCGAGTTACATTTACCTTCTGTCTTTATATCTTTAAAGTTTATATATGAAATATTTTTCACTACTGACGCTATCGTATGTTTGCCGCCGTCGAGAAATAACAAGGATATGCAGTTGCTTTTAGAGGCTCCAAATTGATTGGTACGATATTAGTTAGATTTATATGCTAAATAAATAAATATATAAGTAAATAAATAAATAAATAGATAAATAAATCAATAATACCATAAATTGAAAAAATAATGAAATAAATAAAATAACTGGAAGAGGAAATATTGGATAAGGGAGAGTCTCGGTTCGAAAAAGGATTGGAATCGACTTATGATGTCATTAACTCTGCCCAGTACCCACACAGTGATTCATACACAACAAAATGGTGTCTTGATTGTCTTGACATCGTCTCGCGCTCTTAAAATTGGCACGACAATCTTTCGATTTACCGTGGCTTGCGGTTTTTTGTCTAAATTCTGGTAATTTTAGCATGATTTCAATGGAAGGCTACAGAGGCAGACAGATATTCTGCCTATTCCTGACGTGGCTTAGCTACGCGTCGACTTATTTGCTTCGGAAACCCCTGGGAGTGGTAAGTTTGCGCTGATCTACCTGATTTTGTTTCGTTCTCAAAGAATACTCAATTTGCGAGAAAATAGAAAAGAAAAATCTTCAAGGAACTTTGCATTCCTGGAGACCTAATTATTCGGTTTGATATCAAGATAAAATTGGAGAATTGGAGAACATGCATGCGGGCGAATGTTCTCTTGCCCCTATGATTTTTCTGATCTTGTTAACTTTCTTTCGTTCTGATCTACTCGTGTTTACTTTCCAGCGCCCTTTTCCTCTTCTACCCCAAAATACGAGAACTCACAGATTGATTGAACTCTAATAGAGACTTTTGTTCCCAGTTGAAGTAATGTGTACAATGTAGTACATTGTTGTAATTGCATAATTTACGAGCCTTTCTGTAACTGTGACAACTGTTTATAGTTGGAAAAATTTGTGGACCGACGTGTTTCTGGTAAGATTTCCAAACAGCCGTGCCTACAGTTTCTTCCATGCTATTCTGTGCTTTTAGGCAACAATCATTAGAGTTGGAAAATCATACATATCATAAAACTTGAGGATATATAGAAATCTTGCCCATATTTTATCCGCCAGATGGTGTTGATACAGAGTTGACAGTTAATACAAACTACTTATTATATGGCTGTGTCTCACAAGGACTGGGAACTATGGAATTCACGAATTTGATTGGCTGAAATCGATATTGACCACGGTCTAGATTTTCCCATCTAGACCAGCATCTAGACCGGTTTCATGTTGCATTGAGATTGTAGCAAACTAAAATGCAAAAATGTTCACCGTTTTCTTTTATTTTCTTCTCAATCATTTATGGAAGTGCCAAAAAGCCTGATGACAAAAAAAGAAGTAAAGAGGAAGAGCAAATTTTGGCAGATTTAAGTTAAGCTCATCTCCGTTTGCAAGCAAACCAGTTACATTAAACGAATAAAAGTTTTCTTCTTTGCCATATAATAAACATCTTATTAACCGACCTAAGTCGGTCTGTATGGGAGAAGCTTGACCTCGGTTGTGTGTACAGACCTCACTGCATTTGGTCTGTACTCACGACGTCGGTCAAGAGTCTCCCATGCAGACCTCCTGCTCGGTTAATAAGAGCTAAATATTAACCAAGAGTAAGGTATTTACAGGAAAATCTCAAACCGGGACCTTGTGGTATTGACCGAACAACAGCTAGGCCGATGTTCAAGAATTTTCACATAAAGACCAAATGTTCAAGGTTAATAAGTAGTTTATTATATGGCTTATAGAGTGCTTTTTTATAACCTTTTGCTTTGTTTTTGCAAGGCTGTTATCGGCCCATGGGCATTACAGGAGAAAAATGTCCCAGAACTACCCAATCAGAGCATGCGGTATATCGGCTAGAAACACGAGCCATGTAATTTAATAGTCTTTCACAAAGCCTCTCTCTTTAGTGAGATGGTGATACATCCTTAAAAGTACAGAAAGCCAATAATATTGATATCAGTTCTATCCTAGTTGTTATTTGTACCTCATAATATTATTACACTTATGATTCATATATTTTCGTGAACTCCATGTAAGGCAAATTATATTGATGGGAACCTGGAGAACACCATCAGGGACTAAATATTGCATTTTGCACTGAAAACAATCGTTTGTCCTAGAAATCACAAAGTTGTCGTGCGGCTAAGACTCATCTCATTTGAAATTTCATTTGAAATTTCATTCAATGCATAAAGCAAACCCTTGTAATTTTATGCCAAAGACTATGATTCCTTGGCTGATTTATTGAATTCTGAACTCTTTTGAAACCCATCTACAAGGTACTACAACATACCCATCTATTATTATTGTACTGGGCTTAACCATAGTGAACACAGCAGTGGCAATGTCAGAATAAGGCCAGTATAAGAATACCTGTTTCTGTTTGTAGAAAAACAAAGATGGCCGTTCTAAAATTGGGATGAAGTCTTTAAATGCATGATTCACCTTTACAAGCAGCAATTTGATTGATTGTGTTTAGTAGCCCCAATCTGATTAGTGTGATATACATACATCTCTCACTCACTCATCCATTGACCCGCTCATAGCAGAGTCCAGACCCGTTGACTTAGAGGTATTTTTTTTTTACAAAAAGAATAACTCAGAAATTATTCTGTATTTTTAGGTCAAGGCTGATCTGGCCAATATTTACCAATTATCAAGAACAGAGCTGGGTTTTCTGGATACAGCTCTTCTATTACCTTATGCTTTCATGCAGGTATTTCAGAAATATAATGGTTATAACTGACAATTAAGTCTCCCAGATAGCATGTGCTGTGATTAATCAATTTTTTGAGCCATATTCTACACACAGCTCGCATGGGAGGACTTCCTTACAAAAAGGACAGGGGTGCCTGTTGTGCATACCTTTTTGGGGTTAAAAAAGTGGTTTTGGTACCCTTTGGGGTGTTCAGCCTTAAAAGGTCCACAGTGGGAGCTTTTGTGGTACCTTTGGTGCCACACCCACTTGGTACCTCTTGGGGTTCTTTCCGAAATTTCTGATGAGCACTCCAGTCTTTTTTATATGGGACACAGCCTGGGGCACAGCCTTCTTTACACTTGAATTTCAGTGCAGCCTTCGTTTTAAGTGTGTGGACAAAAGTTGCATCACTTTCCTCACTTAAAAAGCCCTCTTACAATTTTCTAGGGTGTCACCTCTGGTTGAAATCATTAATCATAGGGCAAAGGACATATGTCCATCCCAAATGATTAACCATTTTGGTAATGTGATTAAAACAATCAAAACATTATTCAATCAATCAATCAATCGATTTATCAATCAATCAATCATTTACTGTTTATAAAATGATTAATGAGTTTGTTCGTCTCTTAGATTGCTTTAGCATCTTTTGGTGACAAATATGGACCTCGAAGAGCATTGGCTGCTTGTCTGTTAGGTTCAGCCTTATCAATGGTAAGAGGTTTACTGACCTTGTGGGCATCAACTGATTTTAAGAATCCAGGGCTTCCATGTGATTCAGGGATGTAACTAAGAGACAGCTACCAGCTGATTTCTCCAACCTAGGCTGGGTTGTTTGGAAGCCACTTAACGTTAACCCAAGATTGAAAGTTGTCTTAAGTAAAAAATTTTCTTGTATACAAATATTTTCACTGCTTTTGTTTTGTGTAGTTTGAGATTTTTTAACTCAAAACAGAAGGCCAAACAATATTTAAAGAGAAAACCTGACCACAAAGCTACAAAATTCTCTCCTTTCCTGGGTTAGCTTAATCAGGCTTTGAACGACCCAGCTCTGAAGTTTCACTGCAAAACAGACTTGGCAGGGGTAATTTGTAAGGCACACAAGCCAGGAAAACTGGCTGAGCTTGTTAATGAGCCAGCTGTGTATAGTCTTTGCGACATCCTTGGTGATTTGTAGTAAACGCTATGGGTACTGTACATATCTGTATTTGAGATTGGAAGAGATGATGGCTGTTAACTAAAACATTTAAGATTGTACACTGTCGGGTGTTAAGAACGTAATTCATCAGAATCAACCATGACTTAACGTTATGTTGCTTTTAGATTTCGTTTGGTTACTGGAAGAGCATATTCATATTTGCCATACTCCTTTTTTTGAATGGAACAGCACAGGTTGGTAACAGTTTTAAAATTTTTGCACCAGATTAACCTTGTAGCAAACTCATGTCATCATAATTGATGCAAACAGCAAATGGACAGGACTCTGCAACATTTATAGGTTGGGATCTTGAGGGACCAGTGGTTAGCGCATTGTACCAATTCTTTTATAACATAGTAGCAACAACTGCAGCTTATGTTTGGATAAATTTGGTCTAGCAACAGGGACTTGCAGCTAAACACAGCTAAAATGCAGCTGGGCACATCATGTTATATATGCATAAAGAGTCGTATACCAATGTGATTCATAGGAATTACCTAGGACCAGCACATCATTACAACACTTTCTCTGCCTTGTCCCCAGTCGCCCATGCGATAACTAGTGAAAAATATAATGATTAACTCTCCTTCCCATTGCTCCTTGCACTCGCAGTCCTCACTCGCTACCAGCTCCCGTTCACATCCTTTTGCTCACTCCCAGTCTCCCAATCACCCTTTGCACTAAGAAAAAAAATAAGAAAAGCCTGTGGAGGAGGCAGACACTTTCTAGTTGTTTTATCCTATGGAAACCTGTAAGGCACCTAGACTTTTCAAAAGACCTTCACATGTAACGTAACTTTTATATGCAACTGTTAAATGTATTTCAAATTGTTGGATCCAGTCCACAGCTTGGCCAAACTGTGTGAAGTCACTGACCAACTGGTTTTCTGACCAACAAAGGACAACTGTATTTGGTTTGTTTGGTACCAGTAGCTTTGCAGGAGGAATCTTGGGGACAGCAATGGCTGTAAGTATTATTTAGAGTGTACAGTCATGTAAAAATATTATCCCATGCCATAAAGAATACAGCCAACATTTAAAGACTTGAATGCTGATTCCATGCATACTTGGTGGAGGGGGACATGGGGGGACATATACATTTAGCCCCATGATTTGATCTTCTACGCTTGACATGACAACATTTCCAGGAAGTTGCACATCTCGACAGAAACTAGTATTTTCACAGAAATGGACTACATATACATTACATAGTTAGGTTTCTTTGATCTTTGGTCTGAGAAAGGTCAAATATGAAACACAGCACCGCAAATAATTTCATTTCACCAAGCACTGCAAGGTGATAAACACAGGGTTGCACACCGTGAGGTGTGATTTTATTTAACTGCAGTAGAAAAACAAAAAACACCGCAACACCTTAAAGCCCCATGTCCCCCTCTTGGTGATGTTACAAATAATGAACAAACAAAATGTTAAATGATTATAATCTGGAAATTTTGGAAGTGTTTTAGAAGTAGTGCTTTGCAGCCTAATTTAAAGTTTAGGCTTGCATGTAGAAGGTTCAGCCCTGTACTTAGAATGTCTCAGAAAAGTTACTACTTAAAGTTTAGCACAGTGAGAAAGTAAGGCAAGGAGTCCAAAAACAGTAGAAGAGAACTGCGAACACTAAGCTGAAGGAGTTGGACTAACACCGGGGCGGATCCAGGATTTTTTCTTAGGAGGGGTGCACCACTAAGGAATGATGTAATTGACTGGTGAGGTAAACAAATTTTAAAAGCAAATACAAAGAAGAAGGCTTCATCTCGGGGGTAGGGTGTGCACACCTCCTGCACCCTCCCCTTAGATCCACCACTGTAACATGGGGTGAAGCTCAAGGGATTGGGAAAGATAGCATGTAAGAAGTATAGGTTACAGGTAGATACTGACAGTCTTCTGCCTCACTGGAAGCCAAGAGAATATAGTGAGCGTGTGGGCCAGATGAAGTTAGTATGCAGTGATGAAATTGAACATCTAAAAGCCATTTACAATGCAGGGTATTTTTTCTAGTCTATGCATTGGGTGATTTACTGGTCAGAGTTTTGGAATTCTGCTTTCACAGGACTGTAAATAAAGGTTTAGAGAATATGATGAATTAGACAAGCATCAATTTCCCTTTGCTGCTTTGTATCTCTACAGGTTCAGTTGCAAGCTATGTATACTCCAGATATGAAGATGATCTTTTTGATTCCCTCTTTAATTGTGGTATGTATTATATCCAACTAAGCTCTAATTTTGTCTGTTAATTGTCTCAGTACCCTTTCATCTCCTTGGTGTAAGCTCCCCCAGTTATATACCCTTCATACCAACTTATCACATTTAGGAGGGTTGGAATCTGAGCGCTTAATTTTCCATTTGCAGGGTGGTGTTGGTGTCTTAGTGTATTTGTTTCTTAACTCTCCCTCAGAACTTGCAGGGAGTTCAGAATCTACTGCAGGTAATGTCTTAAATTTTAAATTTAAATGATAGTTAATAGCTATAAGCTCTGCTGCTGGCCATTGGGAACTGTCTAACTAGTGTACACTTGGTTCTCGTCTAAATAGAAGGTTCTTAGAGCATGGATAAATTTGGTTAAATTCAAAACTAATTACCAGTAAACAAAGCCATCAGAAAATTAGTTCTGTCCAACATTTTGAATTGACAACATGATATATTATAATTTCAAGTTGTTTATAAGAGCATATATGTGTCTCACGAAGAGCTGCATATGGTCAACCTGGATGTTCTTTCTAGGGGACTTTGCAATGTTACAGCACAGTGTTCTAATATTGATTGACAGTTTTTCCATGTAAAAAATAACTTACACCACTTTGGTGTCAAAGAGGGATAAAACAAATGGCAAATAGGCAAGAAATTAGTGACAGATTGAGTTCAAATCAACAATCTGGGAATGTTGCTTCAAATTTGAAAATAAAAGCTACTTGTAACACTGGATTTAGTTCAACCTATATGATAATAATTATTGCAGCCATGAAAGATTTGATTTCTTTTTATAATAGAAGTAGGTGACACCTCTGCTAAAACAGCAACAACAACTACAGCCAAACAGAATCAGCTAACCTACCGACAACTTTGGAGTTTAAAGTAAACAATTGTTTTTTATCTACATGTATATAAAAAGCTGATTTAAAAGCAGTATTTTACCCACCACGTGACTCTGTTTTTATTTGATCTATTAATTAAAATGTGGAAATTGGGGTGGATCTAGTAGGGTTTGGGGTGTTCAGTCAAACCCCAGAAATTAAAAAAAGATGAGTTTTATAACACGCTGACTTGGCCTCAGAATGCTGGAAATCCCATTTCCGAGGACCTCAATCTCCAAAATTTTCTGGGGGAGGATGTTGCCAGCCCCCTTACAGGGGCCTTTAGTGGTCTGTATCTCGAATCCCTTTTTCTAAAATCCTGTGTGTTCCCCAGAAAAGTGCTAATAAAGCTTAGAAATACAAGTGCTATGTTTTAGCACTCGGCCTTTTGATGTTCAACAATCTTTGGGTGGTCTACACCTTGAACTTTTCCTATGATTGTTTACATTGCGTTTATGATCAGGACCTTTATAATCTCGCCCTTATCAGTATTATTAGCTTCACTGCTGGAATAGTCACGAATTGATGCCGCACTATTGATAAACATTCTCACCACCCTATTCTGGCCATTTAGACTCTTGTTAGTCCTTAGGGACTGTCATTAACCTATTTAAGTCTTGTTTTCCAATTTTATTCGCTCTTTTCGCGAAGTTTTGCTAGAACTGTCGGTAAAAAGCTTTTTCCACCTTCCTTCGTTGCTTGTACTCACAACTCATTGCCGGGGCAAAATGTTTTCCCCATAACTTATCAGTAGCTCGGCATTGAATGGCTATTGTCGCAATGAAGATACATGTATTACTATTTTTATTACATTTAGAATGGTTCCCGAGCTCTGCTGGGCAAGCTGCTGTGTGAAGTTAGTCCGGTACTGTATGTACATGTGGCTGCCTATGTACCTTTACCAAGCGGTGAGCAAAAGACTTCTTCAGCAGAAAGCTCGTTAATGTGAATTTTATATCAAACATGGGAGACAGTGTTTGACCGCACTTCTACCCATGTAGAAGAAAGTTTGACGGCATTTGAGGTGTTTGGAAATGTAATGAAATAAAATTATAATGAAACACTCAAAATTTGGAGACTAACAATAAAGGCGGACCCCAAACAGACCGACTTACTTAAATTTGACTAACAATAGACAGATCGAGACTTACTAGAACTGACCAATGACTGCTGACAAACGTAACTTGAGTCTTACAGCCAATAGCATCGTGACTAACGTGACCAATCACTTTCAACGGACCAGACTTATGACACAATCGAGTGACAACCACTATTCACTTGACTCTGAAGGTGACTTCCGCTCAGGCTGTCGAAACGTCCGTCACCAACAACAGTTCTTCAAGTTTTCAGAACTACCTTCACCCGGACGACCACACTATACGAACTACTGAATACTCCTGGGTTCAAACCAGTTACTATGTAGAGTTCAGTGTCTTCTCAATCAAACTAAACGGAGGGATACAATTTTAAAAAACTTGCGCAAAATTAAAACTGTCACAGTAGTGATTTACAGTATTGAATAAATTAGTATTAAGTTTTGTAAGGATAGCTGATTGTTTATTAAAAACAACTTTATTTTTCAAACTCTGTTGGTATGGAGAGATTACAAATTAGTAACTGATAAATTCCTTTGTTTCGATTTGCAGCTTAACTATACTAAGGTCCAGGCAGGTTATTTGTCAACGGTATTTGAAATTGGAGGAGTCCTGGGGACAGCCATGTTAGGCGTCTTTGTGAAAAGGTATTAAGAATTGTACCAAACAAACTCTGGGCCAGTAAGGCCCTGACCACACTGCGCCAGAGAAATTTGACAACACAGCTTTATTTCAAACGGTTAGGCCTACCGTCCACAAAACGGAGCTTTTCGAAAACGCTCTTCAAACTGGAGGAATTTGAAAACGCCGGCTTTGCGTTTTAGCGTGGACGGAAAACATTTTGAGAACGGAACTTTCTGAAAACGATGACGTCACGATAATCATGTGATTTTCGTGCCCAGGTTTTCCTCCAAAATGACCGGTGATTGTTGCGTTTTCAATTTTTTCCGGCGTGGTGTGGACGAAAAACATTTGATGCGTTTTCAGAGTGAAATCGCCGTTTTCAAATTTCTCGGGCGTAGTGAGCTCGGGGCCTAAGGAAACAGCTACTTTCCAAGTATAACCACTTCTCTTCCCTGACCAGAAACTTTCGTTCTTCTTATTCTTAACTTATTTCTCTTTCAGATTCCTCCAAGGCCGAGCCATATATGGTGTTACCCTGGCTCTATTTGGCAGTACTCTATTCATGGCTTTGTTTCAGTACACAGGTCACATGGGACTCACGGTCAATGCGCTCTTCATGTTCATGGCTGGAGCGTGTAACTGTGGCGTTGATCCGTACTTGACTGGATCAATCCCTGCCGAGATTGGAGAGCGAGAGAATGCACAGGCAGCTGCTTCAGGACTTGTGAACGGTCAGTAAGCTCTCCCCCCTGCAGGGGGCACCCTTTATATGGCATAGACGGGGGGTGTTCGTCGTAGCTGCTAGTGGTTGACATGAATTCGTGCTTTGGGCCACTTGGGATGTTCGGTTTTGTTTTAGCATGCGTAGCAGCTGCTCGAGTAATCGCGAGGCGGAGTGGGGCGACACGCGCGGCAAAGTGGAGCGAGCTCTTTCCTTTTCTCGCTCTTGTGCGCCGTTCGAACTCGCTTCCTCAGTATTACTCGAGGCGGCTAGTTTTGTTTCCATTTTGTACAGCTGCAGTGGGTGAAAACATTATGGTACCTCTACACCATACGAGACTTGAACTGCTTATCAGCCACAGATATAACCTGCGACTATACCCTTCCCCTGTATCAGTTCAATATTCAGCATATTTTTCTCGAGCAGGTCAGCATTGACACAGACACCATTAATATATAACATCTATGAGTTGGTCAGTCAGACCGAATTGAATTTTCGATACATTATGCTAACAAGGAGGTCAAAGAACACTCGAGCAAAAACGTTCCTATAAAAGATATGGCTGCTGCTAACGCTCTTGTATTTCTGTGTTTGTTAGGTTTTGGCGGATTAGGTCCCATAATTGAAGGTCCCATCGTAGGGTGGATCGCGGACGCGTACGGCTGGACAGGGCCCTTTTACCTGATGGTGGGTATGTCACTTCTAGGATCCGTCACTATGCTGAGAGCGTCCAGGATCGACCAGTCCATAAAACAGGCACAGTTCATGGGGACAATAACATCAGAAACTGCGTGATACTGTTTTGAAGCGGGAACAAGACGAACAATAGTGTACTGTTTGAAGCTTGATCATTTTAAAAGAGAGGCATTCTCAGACAAATACGATGGGTTTCAAAATGCCTATTAAGCGAAATTCTGTGCTTATAGAGTTGAGGTAGAAACGAGTGTCAGTCAGTAAAGATACGTCCATGGACAACAGGCGGATTTGAATCGGCTGTGGTCGTCTGTTGCCCTGGTTACTGCAGTTCTTCCCGCGCTTTTTCTGGTCACAGAAAAAGCCTTCCAGATTGCTCCACAAAAGCGCGCTAAAAAGAGCTCTGGTACTCAGGCTACTGAAGGTTTCCTCGGCGCGCTTTCGTGGACTGGTTGCCCGGTGGGGTACTCCCAGAAGCAATATGGGTATGTGCCGCTGTGAAGGGTATGGTTTTCAGGCAGTTTACTCTGGGATGGGTATAGAAATCAGACAGTTTTGGTCTAAAATAAGGTATTATTTACCGGAAAAGTGGCCAGTGTATAAATAATTTGGTCTAAAATGTAGTTCTTTACCCGGGGTTCTATAATAGAAATTGAAATTCGGAAGTGACTATGTAAAATATTCGTTTAGTTAACGTATGTTGGACTACGATAATGATAAGGTTTTTTTGCATGGAAAATAGCCAGTCTGGGATAGTGTAGGGTTTTTTTCGTGCCTAGTCTAGATTATTTGCAAAGTCAAGTTGATCATGGTGTAGTATAGGGCAAGGGTTTCGGTGTCCCAGCGGCACACTCCCACCCAAAGATTTGCAGAGTACCGTCGGCCCGGGACTGGTTGGCTAAGCGAGGACCAGACCCGAAAAAGGGCGCGAAAAAACCTCTGACATCCGGGAGAGGAATTATTTACCTTGGTCGTAGTGAAGTGCCCTCTTGTGTCAACGAGTCTAAAATAGTGAAGAATATAAAAGCAGGAACCGGCACAACGTAGGATGATTTTGTGAAGGTGTACTTATTTTCTGAAATAGCGCGTTTTTGTTGTCGTGCTTTAGCGTGGTAAAGTTTACGAGCGAAGGATGGTATTCACTAATTAATAGAAGGATACTTAAAAATTATTTGCGAATTCTGAAGGCAAAATGTTTTGCACATTTTGATTAAGACCAGATTAGCAATAAACAGTGGTTTAAACGTTCATGCATTGTAACAAAATGGTATTGTTTTAGATTTTTTCAGAAGGTGCTACGTTAAGACACGACGATTTATATATTTCGGCGTCTGTCTCTGTTTGCTCAAATGATGGACAAGTTTTACGACACTCATTTGAAAACCGCTCTATCGGAATTCGTTTATGTTAACTCATATTCAATGATAATTAGTATTTATTCTGTGTATATTGTACCCACCATTTGACCAAACAGGACTTGGTCTATATTATAGTTAGGCTTTATTTTCGCCACTCACTCGAGTCCAGTCTACATTCCTCTCCGAGAGAGAGAGAGCTCAGAAGGGAGAGGAGCACGGGCACCTTTCTCAAACAGAAGTTGGTGATCGAGCCTATATTTAGGCGATAGAGCACTTTTTTCCGTATTTACATCGCCTCATCTAAACGCGAGGCAGTTATATGCCTCTCGGGTTTGCATAACTTTCGAGAATAATCTCAACCTACGGAGTGTTTAGACGAGACTGTGTAAACACGGA